>NW_023396853.1:0-104494 GCF_011125445.2 Fundulus heteroclitus | reverse complement strand
CATATATTTCAATCATTATTAAGCCAATAGAAGTCCTATTTCAATGTCCAGATCATTAATAAGCACTATTATAGTAAAGCCTTTTGAACATTTGAGTATCCTGCTAAAAAAAAACTCGATACCTAGTAGTACACATTTAAGTTAAGCAAAGTACTGTAAAAGAGGAAATGGGATGAAACCAATTGTTTGTGGAAGGAATCACAGTAAATGGGAAAAATGTGACATACATTTGCTAAGACTCTATGTTGTGTTGGATAACAAATAAAGATAAAAAAAAAAACAATCTGGATGTTAAAGCTGGTGCTTTCTCTCTTCATTGCTCTCACCTGTTTCTCAGATTGAAAAATCACTGTTACGCCAGTCCTGCCGCTTGGGGCCTGTAACACAAGCACAAAAATGTAAGTACCACTGGAAGGCAGCCTCATCCAGACGCAGCTACAGGTGGCGGTACTCTCCGAACCGGTTTCGTTTCTGGTGCACCCAGAGGTGCCTTCACCGTTTGGCTTTCCACATTACATACAGCACTGTGACGGACTCAGTAAAATCCATTTCCTCTGTAAAATCAATCTCCGCCACTCCGTGAGGTGAACCGATAGGAGGAACCGACTAGCGGACAGACGCTTCTTCTATTTAAAGAGCGACAGCTTTACATGATACCCCAAAGTACAGGAGTAACACAGGAGCGATGCAATGCAAAGCAAGGCAACTGACACATCTCTAGCGATGCAAAAGGCGTGATTTTAGCGATTAAAGTGAAGCTACAGTGGCTGAAATGAAAAATCTGAACTTTTGTTGCGCTTCGACACTCAATCAGACTCTGGATGTGGCTGTGATGTGGGATGAAGGACTGGAGCAGACACAAAGTGATTTTCAACACAAGCTGATTGTGGTTGTATGCGGTCGGTCTTAGTTGTATGACTCAACCAATTATTACTACTGAGACAAGTTCAGAAAGGACCTAGCCTGGAGAAGATTGAGTGAGAAGACTGGAGTGGCAGGTAAGTAAAAGCATCACAAGATAGCATCATTTGTGTATTTGTGGCTTGTAACTCGCTGTGCCAATTACAGTCGCCTGCCATGTGACTTGTCGAGATATATCAGGTGAGCGACAGCACGCAAACGTGCCAACTTTGTCACTGAAATCACGTTCATTAGGAACGCACCATTAGAGTAATCTTAAGCAGGGAAGATGGAGGATGCTGATTTGCTGATCCAACCACCTATACAGTGGAGGAAATGTGTCATGTCAGGGGTTAGGTTGTGGTAGGACCCAAACACAGAGAGACCAAGGCAGGGAGCGGTATGGGTGAGTTTAATGAAAAAATCCAAAAACTTACAAATCACTGGAGAACTCAGGAGCAAAACCAAAACGTAACCTGGGGTGTAACACGAGGAAACAATGAGGCAAGGTGACATGCAGCAGCAGTGGGAAGAAGTGGGTAACACAGTTGGCACAGGAGAAAGCAATAGAAACAGGAGTAACCAGCAGGGAGTGGCGAAATGAGAAGAGCTTATATACTGGGAGGAAAGCTGGAACAAGGCAGGAGTAGATTGGTTAAGGAGCTGGGAGAGAAACTGAGGAGAGAGAGCTAGTGGCAACAGGCGAGAGAGAGCCACAAAGGAAAGCAGGCTGATTGTAACTATACAAACAGATACAAAAAACCCAGAGCTGTGTAAACCATGACAAAATGAACATAAACTTCTTCACCAATCAAACTATTATTTTATGTAGATAAGATCAACTTTATCATCTCCATAGGGGGAAATAAATTAGCATCTGTGCCTGATGGGTTAAAGGCATGGCTCTGACGTAATCTTCAAGGATGAATAAATATAGGAATAATAAATATTTGTGAATAAAAAGTGATTGCCCCCATATTGCATGGGGAAACCAGTGGGAGCAGGTGAATAGAGTGAAACTAATTACCAGAATGGGTGGAGATAATCAGGGGAAGGGAAAGTGACTGGAAGTAAACTGAAGCTGTTTGGATGGTGACTGGAGAAGAGGAGTAACAGGGTGGTGACTAAGAGGTGAGCTGGCAGATAGCAGGTGAGCTGAGTTGACTGATTAAAGGCTGGAGACAGAGAAGTGATCTGAGCAGGCCAAGTGAATTAACATAAACAAAATCAAAACCCAACCAAAACTAAGACAGAACCTAAAACAGAAATAAACCTGAGGCAGGGGAGTGAACTAAGTGATCAAAATTAACAAACAGCCCAAAACAAAGCCCAGATCCTGACAGTGGATGGATGGATGGATGGATGGATGGATTAGCTGCAGCTCTGTTGGGAGCAGACCTTACCTTATCTGCAAGGTTGTGCCAGACAGTCCCACAGAGGAAAGTCATTTAAGCCACTTGTATCCAGCATGTCATCCTTTCAGCAATTATCCTAAATCAAATAATAGAGGTAAGTTGGATCTTAGATGGACCGATAAATCACCAGCAGCTGTATTAAACCAAGCAAACCTTGAGTTTTTCTATTCATCTTGCTTTCCATCTGGCCATTCTACAAGACACCAAGATACTTAACTTCTCTGATTTAGGCAGACTAATCCTGGAGAACATTTAAAGCAACGCAAGTAGTTAAAGGGGAATTGTTGAAGTTAACATCACTTAAAAGTAAAAGCATATAATGTACTTATCGTAATAAACATGTGCTATAAATAAATTGCTCTAACTTGATTTACTTTGAAAATTTGAAAAAAATAACATTTTGGTGTATTGGCATTTTCTGTGACCACTCAGATGTGTGACATAAGTATAAGTTCGTCATGGTTCTGGTTTCCCAAAAGAAAGAAAAACTTTGGCAGAGTTGGATATCTAAGTTCTGACGTGAAATTACTATCCAAACTAAAGTGACTGCTTGTGCAGTCGCCTGTGCAGGTTTATTGGCTACACTGAAGAAGCAGGCATTTTTTGCTTGAGTTTCCCAACTAGTTTTATTTTTTTACATACAAAGCAGAAGGAAAGGAGTACATAAACACAGAAAAACATTAGGAGGATACATCAAGCGAGAACACCCTTTTGTCATACAAGTGTAAACACACATGACAATATGAAGCTCCTGATATTTTTGCACAACACCTAGTGCACAGCACTGGCCATATACCGTATTATACAAGTCAGCTACCTACGCAGGTATTCTATTCAAATAGCTTTGTGTTATGTGCTATGGACACAATATATAAATAGCAAAACAAAGAATCATGGCACCCTCATTCCAAACATATTTCTAAACATATCAGCTGTGCCATGCTAATGGACCGTATGCTAATCTATGAAAAATGCTAGCAATGCTCTTTTAAATCCCATAAAACAAATTCTGCTTAATGCGGTAGATCATCACATTGTACAATGGCATGGATAAATCAGTTCTCACCAGTCCACAGTTCCAACTTGGTCATTAGACCCTTTGGCATCACAGTGCTGGTAATGAGAGTCCCAGTCTGAAGTGCCTTCACTTGATTCCGTAAATCCAGGTTGCCCATAAGACCGGTTCAGGTTTGAACCGTGTATGGCAAAAGTACACATTTATCCCACAAAATCTTCCTCTTCCATTCCTGCAAATAAATTAAATGACGGGTGTTCTTGGTTCTTCAGCATTCCATTGGAGCTATGTTTGGGGACAGATCCACCTCCATCAAAACCAGCTCACTTTGGCAGTTATTTGGCAAAAGCTTTAAAAGACTTTGTGAGTGCACTCACTCCTTTAGGAAATCATGGCCCCATTAATTACAATAAGTTATCAAAGTTCTCAAGCAGAAAAGAGTTTCCAGCCAGTAATGTTAGAACTAACAGGATTCAGTCAGTATCAATTGCTTTTTGCTTTTCCATGAGGACTTGAAAGGAACGTAAACATGGAGGCAGCAACGCAATTTAAGAGTTTTTATTGAATCTTGTGAAACCAGGTGGAAACCAGGAGGGGTCTGTTCTCTGACTGTGGATGAGAAAAACAGACAGGACTGAGCACCAATAGCAAGCAGGCTGGTTGTGTGAGATAAGCAGAGGTTGACTTACGGGCTAGATGGACAATGAAGTCCATGGGAGCAGTAAGACGGTGAACAGGAGAGCCAAGGCTGACAGTTTGCACGTTAACTTGTGGTTGATCGCTGTTGGTGGAGCTTGTTGGAGGGTGAAGCCAGGTCTGGATCCAGGGTAGAGCTGACACCTTAAAGGCAGAAGAGAAAATGGATTAGTCACTGAGGAAATGGCAAGGGAGATCAGGGACAAGGTATGGTCAGGTTACTGCGCTTGGTAAGCTAACACGTTGATGCCTTTCTTCTGTCTCCTGCCTCTGTAAAGGCTCTGCGTGATTGGTGGTGATACAAAACACAAGCAGCTGCCATCCAGCTGTCACACTCTACTGGAGAAAGGTGAGAATAAACACCACAACACCATCCACACAGAATTGTGCACAGATCTGTGCACCTGACAGTTGGTGGATAATGGGTCTCACTGTGAATCTCTGGAGTCCTAAGGCCTTAGAAATGCCTTTGTAACCCTTCCCTCTCCACTTGCCTCTCCAACCGCTCGGACAATTTTTCCTGTGCTCCCTACTTGCGTGGATTTTCCTGCCTTTAACTTTTTACTTTCTTTTTATCTCTTAGCCAAAACTACAGAAAATTGGATTTATTTATTTTTTCCCATGTGGACTATTTTAGTCTTCAGCTAATCGACACAAGATGCCGCCTTACACCTAGACCTCTTAGGAAAACGCTGCTATAGAAAGAAACCAACATGAAGTGGATATGGAGAAGAACCACCTGATTACAGCTAATCAGCACAAGATGCCTCCCTTCCCCTCAGAGGACTTTGACACGCTTCTACTGAAAATAGCTGTTATGGAGCTGAAAATCCAGCAACTCGAAGTGAATTTTGATGTAAAACAGCACATATGGAAATGAAACAACCTTGCCTGTGATTCCGAACTGTGACCACCAGCCCAGCAACTCAGGGAAGAAACAGTTCTCTAAGGAAGATGAGAATCAACCCACTGGTCCATACAACTTCAGATTATGGAAGAACCACAGCGCTAGTACTATTGGACCTTCAGTTCGGCATTCAATACTGTTAATCACCCCATTCTGTTAGAGCACCTGGAAAACTGGGTCGGCCTTTCTGGTATAGCACTCAACTGGTTGCAGAGTAGGTCTTCTGACTCCAGCCTACTCTACATACCCAGGACCAGAACCAAACATGGAGAAGCAGCACTTAGTTCCTATGCTCCACTTATCTGGAATAAACTTCTAAAAAACTGTAAAAGTGCTGAAAGCTTGAGTTTTAAATCAAAAATTAAAAACCCATTTGTTTAGGATTGCCTTGATTGTTCTAGTTAAACTGTTAACTGAAACACCATTAGTTTTAGTTTGTAGCCCAACTGATTGTCCGGACCTCCGAGCCATGGACTTAATTATTTGATTAGACTCACCTGCGTTCCCTTGATTCCCACCTGTACTTAAGTTCCCCTTGATTTGTTTCCCCGTTGTCGGGTCATACTGCGTTGCTCCGTGTCCTCCAGTGTTCTCTCCTGCATTGCTCTACTCCCCGTATTGCCGCTACACTAAGTTTTGTTCCCGAGCCTGAGTGTGTGTAAGTTTCTTTGATTAAAATCCTCTTAACATCATGCGCTGTCCTCCGCCTCATTGCAGCCTAGGCAATGAGGCTTTCGCCTCGCAAAACCCTGACACTGTTTTTAATATTTGCTTGTAGTTTTCTTTTTCCCATGTTTTATTTTGTTTCAATTTTCTACAATTTATTCCAACTTACCCATATTCAGTTTTTTCCCCCTACGTTTTAATCATGCAAAGCACTTTGCGTTGTCTTTGTACTGAAATGTGCTATACGAATACATTTGCTTTGCCTTCCCAGACTGATTGATGTTGGTGAAATTGTTTCTTATCTGTTAATCTGGTAATCTTCTTTAAGTCGGGCCATGATGACTTGCTTTAAACTCCAATTTGTCAGACAGGTTCTAGTTGAGCGATATCTTGAATTTGCTGGTCTGGTTATCAGGCCTGTATTTGGCTTGTGGAATTAATCTCAGCTTTCCCAAAATGCATAGGTGGAAATACCGGGGGGATGTAAAAAATCTCTTTAGAGACAATTTGTTTTTAAATACTACAGTAGTAATGTTAAATAAAAGTACAACTCAAAAGATCCACATTATAAATGTAAAATTAGTTTGCTAATTACTAAAAGATCATGACACCCCTATCCCACAATGTGGTTTGGTCCACATGCCATTTCCAAATGGCAAGGCTACTGGCAGCTACTCTCAGCAGCTTGGTGTTTTAGAGACAGAGAGCAATACCACACTCCTCAATGAGGAGAATGTAAGTCAGTAAGTCATTTATCAAACCACTTGTTCAACGAGCGTAAGGTTGTAACACACAAAGTGACATTTCTCCCGCTTTGTACAAAATCAAACTCTTTTTTATCAGCTTGCTAGTTAAGCAAATAGCCTAGCTCATGATGATTAACGAGCTCAAACGACAGTAGCAGCAGTGATGGGACAGATGAGGAGGTCAGATGAGTGAGGAGAGAAAATAGAGGAAGACAGAAGACAAAGAAAAGAGAGATCACTGAGGACTGAGAGGAAAGATAAATGAGGAAAAGAAGAGAGAAAATAAAGAGGACAGATTTTTCAAAATGGTAATGTTAGATAGGCTAAATTTATATTTTACTGACATTTTAGATTTGTTCTTAGAGATCAAGATTAAGTTGTCTTAATTTAAGTTTAAAGTCAAATATTTGATTGTTTTGATTGGTAAAACTACTACTACTTTATTTATAAAGCACTTTAAAACAACAGCAGCTGCAACAAAGTGCTATACAGAGAATGATCAATAAACATTTGAAATGGAAAAAACTAAATATTACAATGGAAATATAAAAAGGAATAAGAGCAAGGAATGAAAAATTAAGAAAGAAATGTGTCTTAAGGTAGTTTTAAAAGTGGACACTTAATAGATTAATTGTATAGTAAAAACATTGAATCCAATATATTGTCTTTAGAAGCGTTTAATAGTGTTGATTTGGAAATTTGCTGCTCTGCATAAATTTGGAGCACTAGGCAAGGGTGCCCACTTTCCCCCTCACTGTTTGCTATTTTTATGGAACCACTAGCAGCAACAATTAGACAAACTGATGTTATTAAAGGTATAAAATTCATGAAACTGAGCATAAAATTAGTCTCTACGCAGATTATGTATTACTCTATCTCCAGCACTAAAACATCTCTCTCTCTCTCTCTCTCTCTCTCTCTCTCTCTCTCTCTCTCTCTCTCTCTCTCTCTCTCTCTCTCTCTCTCTCTCTCTCTCTCTCTCTCTCTCTCTCAAGTAATTACATTACTGGAATCTTTCTCAAAAGTGTCAGATTACTCTATAAATTGATCAAAATCTTACTTACTTCCAATGAACTGCTCTTTACAGAACCCCCTAGATTTACAACTACAGTCAGGGAGTATTAAATGTTTGGGTGTTACTGTGTTGCCTAAATTATTGAGTCTAACTAAACTTAACATCCCTCTTTTAAAGAAGATAGAAGAGAATCTTGATAGATGGAAATCACTATCAATTCCACTTATGGGAAGGATTGCTGCAGTTAAAATGATGGTTTTACCAACAATTAATTACTTACATCTCTGAACTCGATCTTAACATTTCTTTGGAAAGATAACAATTCCCACCTCCCCCCTCCATATCAGCTTAATGCTACAGAAGACTAAAGATAAAGGGGGAATAGATCTAGAACTTTCATTACTACTTCTTAGGAAATACCACTACTTGAAACAAGACTAGAACAGTTTTGTTTTACATCACACCTCAAAGTAAGCTTTCCTGATTAGCATTCTGCAAAAGTAATCTAAATACCCTAATATCCGGACCACAAAGCGCACCGGATTATAAGGTACACGTGTAATAACGTGTCTATGTGTGTCTCTGTCTACATATAAGACGAACTGGATTATAAAGTGCACTAAATATTCTTCCCAAGTGTGTACTATCACTCTACCCGTTCACGTACACAGCTCTCTCCTGAAAGGGAGCGCTATCAGTCTCTGTTGGGAGGACAGAGTAGTTGGACTACACTGCCCTGTTTCTAACATGAGGCCAAACTAAACATAACTTTTATATTGAATTAACTGACTTGGTTTATTGCAGCTAGCACATACTCCAGGCGCTGGCTGCCTAATGGCTCCCACATACTTGGACGTACAGTGTGACTGACACTGACTCTCCGCCGGACGTTTTATACTTTGTAGTTGAATGTGCTATTGCCTACATTTATTGTGGCAGATTCCAGCATTTCCCACACTTTCTGTCAGTGGGACAAAGTGGCACAATGGATGGTAAAATGTGTGATTAGCTAGCTGAACACCCAGAGCCATTTGTTTTCCAGCAGACTCCCACTGCACACCTGTCAGTGAGAACAGAGAGGGACTGTGACATTGCGCGTGCTTGCAACTGCCTGCTTGGAGCAGCTCAGTGTATCAAGCTCGGTGATACACATAAAACAGTTCGATGTAAAGAATTCTTGCGGCCGAGAAGTTTATAGTGTGACACTGCATACACAATCGTAAAAATTGAGCTCTGCCCGTATCTGTATGCGTGGAATATGTGCAGAGTCCGCCTTGAGTACGCCTCGAGTACACGCGGACCTCCGCGGAGTGAAGTATGCTTTAGTATGTGGGGGCCATGAATGCAATTCTAGCTTCAACATTACAGTCAGGAAGTCTTGTAGACAGCTCAGGGGTCCGATCAGGTAGTGACACAGTGTACTGTAACGCACCCAATATCCATTGAGCAGAAAGGTTTCATTGCTTACCAAAGTCGTACTTACATATTTTAACAGATTTTTGAGCACATTGTACCACATAAAATTGGTCAATAATCATATATAAGGCGCACCGGATTATAGAGTGCACCATCAATTTATGAGAATAATTAAGGATTTTAAGTGTGCAGTATAGCCTGAAAAATACTGTGCAAGTAATATTTTCTTGAATTCAGTGTATTTGCCCTGAATGTGAGCAGGCAAGTAAGATTATCTGTCAATAAAATGTGTAGTTTTTCTCTTAAAATAAGATTATTGTAATGTACTTTTTCTTAATTTAAATTAAAAAAAACTATCACTACTAAATTATATTAGCAAATTGCCATAACCCTGCTCAAATTAAGGTCAAATACAAAATATCAAGAAAATTATAACTACTTTTTACTTTTTGCAGTGCTTGAAGAAATGTTTTCACATGATTATACCTCCTCCAACCTGATTTTAAATCACAAAAAAATAATGAACACATTTATTTTGTCACACTGACGTTGCATTCAGTATCAGTGCAAGAACCAATACTGATATACTCCCTTTACAACTGCTTAGTTACTCTTACATATTTTTCAATAAAATGAATAAAACACCTTTAACAAAATTTTACTTTTATCTGCACTTGTGGACATATTAGCCAATGTTTTCATGCCTCCATAACCCAAATCTTTGCAAAATTTTAAACATGAATCAAACATAAACGTGAAATAATCTGTTAATGTAATGGGAAGAGAGATAACGCTCTAGCTTAATGCAAATGACCATTAACTTTACTGGCCACTAAAAGCCTTCCATTCAGCTGTGCTCTTCTTAAAGGATGATGTGAGATCTCTCTCATAGATTTTGTCCAAAATGAGCTCTCTCTGAATGACTGAGAGGAGAGTAGCCACACATCTCTGGTAGGTGAGATGCAGGGTATAATAGGCCATAAGGTATAGAGACCCCTCATCAAGCTTGTCTTTGGGACATGTTGCTACTGGCACATCTCCTACCCCAAGCAAGCAGTTGGAATCACACACAATCAGGACGGGACAGGAGAGAGGGCACTTTTTCAAAAGGGTATCAGGACCCTATTTTTACTTTAAAAAATTCCAGATACCCTTCTGTCAGTAATTTAAATTTTTCAAGAATCACTTAGTTATTTTGAAACCTAAACTAGTGAGATAATATAAAAACTAAATACGGAGCAAAATTGCGGTAGTGCTAATAAAACTAAAATTACTATATTAGCTATCCTTATTTTTTTATTTATTGCTTCAAAACCAATAAATAAAAAAATAAGATTATGGCAGGAAGGGGCCCTTGAAATTGTCCCAACTATTCCCCCTATACGGCGTCCCTGAGTCTGGGTTGTTGTTTTTTTTCTTAATGAAGTAACACATGCAACAGAAAAGATACATTGAGATACAAAGGACTGCAAACATGGAACTAGAAAACAATGTCTTTAAAAAAACAACTATTTTGGGTGTCTTTACAAATAAAAAGTGCGATTAGGAAATATATAGTGAGCCAGAGGCTTCTTTAGATATAAGCTTTCTGATACACCAGGAACAATTCACAAACTCACCTCGAGAATGTGCAGCAGAGCCTCACTTGCCTCACGTACCCTCTTTGGAAGAGCAGATGTCAATGGAAACAGTGATGGCAGGACACAAAGGATCTCAAGAGCCTGTTCAGCTTCAATAGAACAGATTAGTTTGTCAAAACAGTTGTACTATATGAACATGAAGATATTCTTATTTTATTTTTAATCCTTGCAAATATATAATTTTCAGGCTGGAGTGATCATATTTTTGCTTTTGAATTTTTAATAATTGGTTTCCCAAAAAATAAATTAACCCAACATTTATTTACTCATTTAACACAATTAATTTATCCAAAATACATTTAAAAATTATTTATATTAATTGACTGCAATAACTATAACATGTTTTACAGACTATAAATTATAAAAACAGTGTGTCGCTTAAAGTTTTTTTTTTTTTTTTTTTTTTTTACATCTCATAACATAGTTATCTGATTGGTTCCAACCTGGTGACGTTGACCTTGTTAGTCCCACCTTTGAAATTGGGCTTTGCCAGCTCCTTTCCAGTCGTGTGCATGGTGTAACTCAGTCTGGCTGGCCAGGCTACATAACAACAGCACAAGTTGTCAGATCTACACATCTTTGCAGGAACATGTCCACAAGTGTGTGAAAAAAAAGACAAATGTAACATAAATATTAGCTTAGCTGCAAAACAGTAACCTAAACCGTACAGCGCACTTTTCATGATTATCCATCAAAAGAAACTGTATTACTGCATCTTTACCTATCTTACTGGAAGTTGCACACACAAACAATTCTACAAACTGCCAGGAATAAGGTGGTTCCAGTCACTGTTTAGTTTCCTTATTCATTTCCAATAGAGCATGTCAGTTCACAATTCTAATGCGGTACCGCGCGCGAGCTATTTTTAGAAACACAACGTCACGATGACGTCACATCACGTGGTACGCAGTAGGGCATGCTTGCATAGTCCGCCGCTGTGTCGCTGTAAAAGAGACGTGCGTTACCCTTGGTTTTACTCGGTAAACGACTGCTTTTTCCAAATCTAAGACCATGGTTTTTAAACATTGTTGTTATGGAACGTGCAACAGCGACTCGAGGTACGCTGATCGGCCGCATATGAAGGATGTTTTCTTCAAGACTGCCAAGGAGAAATGTGTGCGCTGGGACCGGGGCGGTCGGCCTACACAACAATTCAACCCGGAAAAAAGTTACCAAATTCAAGTACATATGTAGCAAGCATTTTGTCGGAGAAAGGGCACAACCGAAGAACATCCTGACCCAATTCCAGCGACATCAAGTCAAGGTAAGAGTATTTTGGTGGCCGACATGTTAATAAAGTAGCGCCTGCTACCATGACAGCATATAGGCTATCATGGTAGCAGGCGCTAACATGATAGCCTGCTACCACCAGGATAGCTTACTCAAAAACATTTCAAATGAGACAAACATTAAACATATACCCATTCCTGGACGGTGATTGCAAACAACAACAAAAAAAACGGCCGACGCTGCCTTGATCGCCGCGCAGGAAAAAAAAAACAAAGCTTACCGTTCATCATCTCGGCCAGTTTTCCAGTCTTTTTAAGCCCTCGAACCTCAAGCCATCGTTTGATCTGAAGGTTGGTGTGTTCTTCGACAGTGCGACCAGTAAACCGTGTGCCTCGGACATCGTCTTGGGAAAGTTTAACGGCTGTAAAGTCGGTCATATCTGTTGTCCGTGCGTTCTCTCCTGTATGCGTTCTCTCCTGTATGCCCTACCTAAGCGGCAAAAGGGGCGTTGCTCTTGAGACGGTGACGTCACGTGCGCGGTACCGCATTGAGGTCTCATGATATTTTAATAAAACTTGAACTCAAAGAAACTCATCATGTATCCATCCATCCATCCATCCATCCATCCCATCCATCTTCTTCCACTTATCCGGGGTCGGGTTCGCAGGGGTAGCAGCTTAGTAGGGAGGCCAATAATTCCCTCTCCTCAGTCACTTGTGGCCAGCTCTTTCCGGGGGAATCCCAAGGCATTTGCAGGTCAGCCGACAAACAGAGACCCTCCAGTGTGTCCTGGGTCTTCCCCTGGGCCTCCTCCCTGTGGGACATCCTCAGAACACCTCACCAGGGAGGCGTCCAGGAGGCATCCTGACCAGATGCCCGAGCCACTTCAACTGGCTCCTCTGAATGTGGAGGAGCAGCTGAGTATTTCTGCAGATGACAGGTGTAATGCCATTAACGATGTGACACACTACATTTCCCAGCATGCAATATGGTCAAAATGGCCGCTGACTACCACCATGCAACATGGTCAATGAAACCACCGGCCCTAGCAACGAGATAACGTTGCTATAGTATGATATAAAAAGAGCCTACAAGCTCCGCTCTATCTTCTTCACTGGCACCGTGCCAACTGGGAAGACATACAGCTGTTTCATTGCCGTTGGGATATTCCCCTCATGTGCTACTGTGCTGCTGACTACCTGGTTAGACACAACACTACATTTTCACAAACTGTGGTCTGTTTGTCAGGGAGTCTCTGATCCAGTCAACTGACAGACATGTGTTAAATGCACTGGAGAAACCAAAGCACATGATCCTCAGTGCTGCCTGTCTTGTCTAAATGACAGTAGTTTTGTTGAAGCAGGTGTATGATGGCATCTTCAACTCCAACTCAATGGTGATAAGCAAACTGCAGGGGGGGTCCTAATATTTAATTGTTTACTTACTCAGTGGACCAACAGGAGTCTCTCTAGGACTTTCATGATGTGGGATGTCAGGGCAATAGATCTATCGTCACTGATGAGTGAGTTTTCTTTGTTACTGGAACAACAACACTGGAACAGTCTCCTGGATCAGGTTAAGGCTGAAGAGGTGCTGCAGAGCACAAAGCTGGGGACAATGTTATCCACAGAGGTTTATATAGTTGGCCACACACCCTGCCATGACACCGATGTCATCTCCATGTGGCTAAGACAGTAAAACCATGTTGGAGAATAATTTTAATGACTAGTAGAAAAGATGCTGTGATTGTGATATTTTCAGTTCCACTTAAACTGCTCTTCTTTTTTATGTTATTTCTTACAAATTAACCTGTTTTTTTTCCTCTGTGTCACATAACCTTTAGAAGAACTTTATGATACATGAAATGAGAAAACTTTAAAAGACATTCAAATCTTAGCGTTAATTGGACCACTTTTTACAACTATGATGGCCTCTAAACAGCTATTTATGTTTAGCATTTCTCTCTGTTCACTGACTTGTGTCTCCGTGTTATACACATATCCCAGGTTAGAAGAGGACCCAACCCATCCTTTCTCTTTTGATTCTACTCTTTTCATATTCATGTAAGAGCATCGCCCTTACACGTTTATGTATTTCAGACAAAATGTTGCGATACAATCAGAGCCACACACAACAAAAGAAAAAGGAATATTAATAATTGTAGCATCAAATGCTTTGTCATATTCACTGCTTGGCAACAGATGGCTGGTGCTGACTATTCTTGTAGGCACAGTTTCAGTGTGACTCATGCAATAAACCGTCCAGGCTAGTTGAATCACCACACTGCAGTCAGGAATGCTAAGGTAAGACAATGGTTAAGTTAGAGACAAATCACACTTTAAAGTTACAAATCACATCTCTGAAAAATATGCAAAACATGATGATTTCACTGAATATGTTTATTATTGTGGTTAGGGTTTGGGGTCCCTTTTTGTAAACAAGACAGGGCTCAGTCTTCTATAACATTACACAAGGCGTGTACGTAAAGCAGGATATTTGTGATCATTCACTTTGTACAATGTTTCCAGATAATCCAGAGTCATCTACAAAAAGAATAGTTTATTTTATTGCTGGCTTCATTCAGAATCTTCTATGAAGCCTTAGAAAGCAATTGCAGTTTCCTCTACCCCCCACCAATCAAATATATGATAAAGTCATATTATTAAATATAAAAAAAACAGCATGTATATATAATAAAAGGCAGCTACTTAGTTTATTAATGGGGTCTAGTCATGTTTTTTGATTATAAAAAGAAATCACAAAATACCATATACTCATCTTCAAATAAAACAATATATGCCAAACTTTCGTCATCATAATGTCTTTTTGAGCCTAAAAAGAACATTGCACATGATCCACAGGGTTAGGGCTACTTCCTCTTTCGTTTTGCATCTTTGCTGGGAGTTGCTGACTCGCTTGGCTCCCTCACAGACATATATACATAGATGCCTTGTTGAGGGCTGAATCACACGTCAGCATCAACGCCATATTGGAAGTGGCACGGTGGAACAATTCGGAGGAGATACCTCATTCATTTGCTGTGTGTAATTGTACCAACTGATTCAGACTACAGACCAGATCTACTGGCATTACCTTTCAAAGATAAGAATGAACATATACTTATGATTGTATTTATTTATTGTAACGTCATTATTATGTATATATATATGTCTATGGTCTCCCTTGCTTTGCCTTGTTTACTCATTGTGCACATGTGCAAGATCGTATTTCCAGTCATATGGTCTTCTTAATGTAAATATACACAAGAGCACTTTGCTTACCAAATAATAGAGCAAAATTAAAGTGTAAAACACAAAATGTAATAAGCACACAAGGAGGGATAATTTAACCAGAAAACCTATGCAGCCAGAGTGAAATACAGGTGTTACAATTTGTAAGGTCACAGTACGTGACTAAGCACTTTTAAGCATCTCCCCCTTTTGTTTGCCTGTTGCACTAAAAAGTGATTCTGCTGCTGTAAAATTTTACAATCAAAGAAAACTGTAAAATTTGACACCTGTAGAGTTTATCAGATGCTGAGCTGTAAAAATTTACAATAAATATTCAATAATTGACAAATTATATATATATATATATATATATATATATATATATATATATATATATATATAAAAACTCTGAAATGTTTTAGCACCATTGGTAGAATCTAAAATATGCATGTGATATTTAAACCTGCAGCACAGCACAGCGTTACACTTATCTCTGCTGAGGAGAAAACATAGAGCCTGGAGGACCTAACTGCATAATGACTCCTCTTGGAGATCACATTAAGCCTATTACAATCTCTAAAGAAGGCCTCCTGCTGAAAAAGTACAGAATGAAAAAATGTTCTATGAGATGTTGATTAACCTTTAACATGGAGAGACTTTAGGCTGTGATGTTAGACATTTCAAGGTCTGAATTGCTTCTGTCTCAGCAACTTTTGCTACAGTTATAGATTGGATGAATATAGTACTTGAACAATTAAAATTAGATTGTGGGAGCGTTTGTTTAGACATAAAAGTCACATTTAATGTGGGTATGTGAGCTTTAATTATCTTCTGCATTTGATTTGAGGATTGGCGGGTGTCAGAAAATTAACTGTTATGTGTTTAAGCAGCAGTATTTTTAGGGCAGAATTACAGCAATTAAACAAGCTTTAAGTGAAGCTCTATGGTAGCTACTGGGAATGTAAATCACCAGCTTTATCATATTATATTAATTTGTTTGGATAATGATACAATATTGAGAAATATTGAGAAAGTCTGTCATGATACGATTCACTTTAAATTCCCTCAATCAATATGACATGATATCATCTGTCCCTCTAACACTATTATTTACATTGGTATCAACACACAGTCTCATGCCTAGTGAATTTCAAAATAAAGCCATCTCTTAAAAATTATGTGGATCAATGTTTTCATTTTGCGTCAATGTAATTTCATTACATTAAAATTATATATATATATATATATATATATATATATATCATTGGGGATCAATGTATTGTTACACCTCTAGTTGCTACTACAGTTTTACAAAGTATTAACGTCCCTGGAATCTTTGAAGATTTCATCACATGACAACCACATATTTTTATTCAGTTATTGGGATTTAATGTGGCATGCCAACACATAGTAGTACATAAGTGTAAGGATTTTTAGGAAACATTACGCAACATTACTGAACAAACAGAATCATGATGGCAGAGTAACATACCAGGCAGGTCAGGGAGAAATATCTGGAGAATTTTAAAGCCAGGTTCAATTCAAATCTTTGAATATCATCCAGAGCGCTATTCAAATTCATCATCTGTGTATGAAGAGTGGATGGATCACCTATAGACCTACCAAGATATGGTTGTCTACCTAAACTGACAGGCTGTGCAAGAATTAATCAGAGGAGCAGCCAGGAGGCCCATGGGAACTCTGGATGAACTGCAAAGCTGACAGCTCAGGTCATAGACATTATATACGTAGACGCGTCATTGGGCGGGTTCTGCCTATGCTGCGATGCGTCAGAGCGTCCGCCATCTTAAATGTGCCAAATCTGCAGTTACTCAGTCACTTAAACAGTATCAGAGGGACTTTAATCTCTGAATATACTTTGTATTCGTAGTATTTTTGTTTTTGTAATATTACACGTTTATTTTCGTATCCCTTTAGCTTCATTCTCCTGAATTTATTCTCCTAAAGACTAAAAATATTTTAAATAATCTAACCTGGCCCTATTACTCCAGGAGTGAAATAATTCTGCAAACTGTGACTATTCTGGAAATGTTCCCCCTTAATTCTCATAATACAATGTTTTTCTCACAACAATATCACTTTTGTGTTTGTTTTTTTACTTTATTGACCTAGGACTTTTTTTTCCTCATATTATTAATTTTACCTCTTTAATACTGCCCCAAAAAGTCTGTTCCTAAAGTTTCACATGTGACACGGTTTTATGAAATAATGAAGACCACAATGTTTAGATTTAACAAATTGATCCTTATATTCATAACACATACACACACACACACACACACATATATATATATATATATATATATATATAGATATATATATATATATATATATATATATATATATATATATATATATATATATATATATATAGCCTGTGTTACCACTCTGCAGCTTTAGTGTGTCCAGTTTTGCAACATGGTGCAGCCTTAGTTTATAGAAGGCAGATACAAGTAGTGAAATCAGCCAGACTACATTTCCATGCATCACAGGAATGAGGGATCTTTTCTGATTTACGTTCACAATGACAGAACTCTACTTTTTTTTGCCACATACAATATGGCGGTGACCAAACCTGCGCCCAATGACGCGTCTACGTATATGACGTCTGTGGCTCAGGTGGGCCAATCTGTTGACATGGATTGATATTTCTGCAGTAAACAGATTTGGCCTATATGGCAGAGTGACAAGTACAAAGGTATACAAATTCTCAATTCTTGTGGAGGGAGGGAGAAGGGTGAGGAATGGGGGTTCCACAGGCTCTGTCTAGAACCAGTGAGGGACAGTAGAATGGAAAATGATGTCCCAACAAGTAGAGCTGGCAGCTTTAAACTCAGAGAGGGGAATAAGGGCTGAGACTAGAGCAGAATCCGTAGTCCAGGTGAAGGTCATAGACTGAAGGCAGCCGAGAGCAGAAAAACCCACAGTGCTAGGCAAAGGGCTTTGAGCCAAAAAACAGAGCTGAAGGTCGATGTCCAGAAATTAGAAGCCAAAGGAGCAATACAACAACGGCAAGGCAAGGGAATAAAAAAATGGTACTTAGCCAAAAACAGGCAAGGCAGGCAAAGAATGCTGGACATCTACCCAAACTATGACTTTCAAAAATTTGCTTTACCTAACTGTGGAAGGCCTGTATTTAAGTGCACAGAAACAGGTGAATGGCATTAGGCTAATTGAGTTGCTGCTAGAAAGAAGCAGCTGCTCCACACCAATTAGGAAAGGCAGTGAGTGACACAGTCAGCCAGACAGAATCATAACAGAGGCAGAGTAAAACAAAGTCAGACAACCAGAATCATGACAAATACAAATAACTGCCTTGTTTACGTTGTAAGACATTATTCCTAATTCTGCTGTTTAGGAAAAGGTACTGAGACACAAAATGTTTCATATTTGTGTTCAAACTTAAAAGAAACCACTATTCTTCTCAGAGCTGAACTTTATTGTGGAATACATTTTTATTCAAATACGTCACAGATACTGCACACTACATTATAATAGTGAATAAATCACATGAGATCTGAGAATCTACTTTCATTCTGTTCAAAATATTTAAAAGAAATAGAGCAAATGGTATACAGTGGTGGAGACAGTCCAACTCTTCTTTGTCATTCCATGCTCTGTCTTCTACATTTAGGTACTGACAATGAGCCATACTGATCCAAACCATTTTACATAGACAATAGAAATGACTGAGAACAAACAGAAACAGTACATGCTCTTTCATTGCTGTGGTTTTACATATCAGGATGTAGTGAAAAGCATCTACCAGTTTTAAAATGATTTAAATCCAATCGCAAGAGTATAAAAACAGAAGAAATGCTTAATTGAACAAAACAAAGCCAAATAATAAGTTCCACCATCACTGCTTCCATTGGATTACAAAGTGGATCAGATGCACTTTAGTAGTGGATGATCAGGGTCTCCACCTCTATAACATCTGCAGTTTTGGCATTTTGCTGCTCTCTAGCATACAGCTGTGTGTCAACTCCAACAAGGAAATACATTAGTAATGACCTTAGGTTAGAAGAGAAAATGTATGCAAACATCAATAAACTCATGTAACCTACTTATGGCAAAAACTTCCTGAGAAAAATGTAAGAGAAACCTTTATGTTCATCCAGCTAAAGTTGGTTGTATGTAACACGGAGCTGTTGGGCAAAACCGTTCCATTTTAGCTTAAAGAATATCAACACCGCAAAATCTATTAAGGTAAGATTTAAATAAAATGTTTTGTTCCGATATGTAAAAACACAAAATACAAGCATAGTCTACTATTTCTTCTATGATTTTGTGATTTGATCAAGAAAATCCCTCCTGTGATGTCTCTGCCTTTTAACTTGTATGACTGTCTGCTCTCACTGGAATATAATCAAAGTCAGAAAAAGCACAAGTCATGACTACATGAGATTTGGGTTATGCTGTAAAAGGCCTCCATCTCCAAGCCTTCAGACATATGCACATTGCAGCAGAGCTGGAGAGGATGGAGTAGAGATGCTTGTTTTCTACTGGATACCAGCTGAGCGGGTCAGGGATCAGGCTGGGCAGGAGCAGTGCAGTGACACTGTAATGACAGCAGCTACCTGTAAAACACAAAAAGAGCAGACAGAAGACATCAGTCATACAGAAACAACACCACAGCTCCAGTACCGGCTCTTCCTCAGTGATCCCACTGAGTCTTACTAAGGCAGACAGGGTTCTGAACTCTCACTAGAGCTGCAAACCTGTTATTCGCTTCTTTTGTGAAATATTAATTGGTACAAATTCTAAAAATGTCACAGGTTATGGGAAGTAATTTATGATTAGTGGTCAATGGCAGAGTTTTAATTAAGTGTAGGTCAGAGTTCAGAGTGCTTGAGATGGAAGTGGTTCATTAATCACCAACTAGCAGACCAGCCCAGAACATGAAAGGCCAATGTGCATCACTTTTATCTGAATTACATTTAATAACCGTCCTGTCTCCAACCGGACAGTTTCTACGTTCATGACTTTATTCAGTCCTCAAAGTAGACAAGGATTTTAAGAGTCATGTTTCTGTTTGATGCTATATTTATATATATATATATATATATATGTATATATATAGATAGATAGATAGATAGATAGATAGATAGATAGATAGATAGATAGATAGATGTTAGTCCAGAAGAGTGCAATCTTAGGAACAGCAGAGATGTCTGATGTTTCTCCAGGTATCTGTTGGAGCCACTTCTCCAGAGTGGGGGTCACTGCTCAGGTGACCACGGTTACCACTGTTGTCTTCACCTCCCTGACTCTTTTTAGTTCTTCCCTTAGCCCTTGATACTTCTCCAGTTTTTCGTGCTCTTTTTTCCTGATGTTTCCATCATTTGGGATGGCCACATCGATCACAATGGCTGTCCTCTGCTGCTTATCAGTGATCACAATGTCCAGTTGTTTGGTCATTACCATTTTGTCTGTTTGTATCAGGAAGTCCCACAGGATCTTAGCTCTGTCATTTTTCACCACCTTGGGAAGTGACTCCCATTTTGTCCTGGGGGTCTCCAGTTAGTATTCTGAGCAGATCTTTCTGTACACAATACCAGCCACTTAGTTGTTGCATTCCATGTATTCCTTCCCTGCTAGTATCTTACACCCTGCTGTGAGATGCTGGATGGTTTCTGGGGCCTCTTTACATTGTATAGACCTGGGATCTTGCCTGGTATGGTAGATCTGGGGCTCTACTGCTCTGGTGTTCAAGGCCTGCTCCTGTGCTGCCATGATCAGTGCTTCAATGCTGTCCTTCCATCCGGCCCTCTCTAGCTATTAGTAGGATTTGCTCATATCTGCCACTTCAGCTATCTGTCGGTGGTACACACCATGCAGGGGGTTTTCTCCAACGATGGATGGACACTTCAGAGACAAAACTTGACAGTTTTCAGTGTGTGTGAAATGAGAGAAAGTGTTGAAAAATCCGCAGATCTGATACAGCGCGTCTGTGTATACTAAACTGAAGTGTTGTTGTTTTTTTTTCCTTCAGGCGTGGTGTATGGTTTAAAAATAAAAAAAATATTTCTTGGTTTTGCCCACTCTGTTCATAATAGTCCCTAATATTAATGTTGTTGCTCTTCAGTTACTCTGGAGTTTCTCAGGGAAGACCGTCGCACTTCTCGGCCCTCAGCCAATCAATTCAATTCAATAAACTTTTATTAAAATACCGCCAATTCACAACACATGTCATCTCAAGTCACTTTCTAAAGTCAAATTTAATCATATCATCCAGGCAGATTGATCAAAATGTTCCTTGTCTAAGAAAATACACTAGATTTCATCAAGTTTTGACAAGCAGCATTCACTCCTCCTGAAAGAGCCACAGTGGACAGTCTTCTGCATTCGACTGATGGTGACAGAATATAAGGAAGATAAAGAAAGCTTAAAGTTTTTTATGTGGACTCACGGGAGGGCGGCGAGAACATCAGCTGTCAGAAGCTATCAGGAGCACATTTGCAGGAGACAGAAACAAAGGAATGGAGAAGAACATCTTGGTGGAACATCGGAGGCATGAAGTCTGGAATACTTCTCAGTTCCTCATAGGGTGAGTTTGAGAACCTTTTTCTTAATAAAAAACTATACGGATGGATCACATTAAAATTAAAGTGATGTAGCTCTCCGTTTTTAATATCCAAGCATGATATAAGTGACATAATATTTTATGTGTTTTTAATCTAATGCAAAACATAAAATATATATATTTCTCCCGTTTTAACCATTGCGGTGCAGGTGTGCCAATTGCACACCGTGGTGTTGGGCTGTCAGCTGACCCACCCACAATTACCAGCATATCTAACTGGGCTGATGTCGCAACAGAACACAGCACCTACCTGGCTAAAAAAACAAATTCAGTGCTGTGGGCCGTTTTTTCATGTCGTATTTTAATTTGACTTTGAGTTTAATATAGGTAAAATGCTTCATGTGTTGTTAACTATTAATTTCTGTAAACACATATGCAGAAAAAAATGAATGTTTTGTCATAGCAATATTTCATTATCAGTGGCGTCTCTGGCAGTTAAGTGGGGCACAAAAACTCAACACATATTAGCAGCAACTATTTTTTTTTGTGATATAAAACCCAACTTTGATCAATTTAAAATTAAAAAGATATGTTAGCATAAATCAACACACTAGAAATGCCATTTTATTAATGTAATTTAATTTTTGTACATAAAATTACAAAAAGGCTCACCCATATTGTTCATTTATTGAACAGAAAAGATTCACATCGATCCTTTGATAAGCTTGCAAGGACAACCAGCACTAGATGGTCGCACACTATCTAGCAGAACGTAAACATAACGTGTGCAATTCCAGTATTTTGATTGGGTGATCCAAGCTTGGGTCCATTGTATTTGTGCCCCATGGCCGTCTACTGGTAGCATGTTGAGCATGCGCACTGCAATTTCAGATATTTATTATTTAAACAAATGTTGGTGGGCTGGCTCCAATATCAATGCACCTCAAGGGGATTTAGCCTACTGAGCTTGTCAGTACTATGGCAGACTTAGATATATAGACACAAATGTTTAGAACAGAATTTTATAGCTAAGGGAATCAGTCTTTTTTACAATTTACTCTATGTTCTCAATAATCCGTGGGACAGGATTGTTCTTTATAGAGCTCCACAGCAACATCTGGTGGGGCCTGGCCCAAATGCAGAGACGCCACAGTCCATTATGAAGCACTTGTCAATGTAAACCATAAGCAGAGAGAAACTTTCCCTTTATTTTGCCTGTTCAGAATTTGCAGAGCCAAGTTGACCGACATCATCAGACACTTTGATGAGAACAGGGACAGGAGCCCCTTTCTATCAGCCATGAACAATCAACAGAGTTTTACACCAAATACCTCCCCATTATGCTGTCTGGTTGTCGTCCTAGGAACAGGTAAAGGCATGTGAAGCAGTGAAATCCTTGACCAGTTATAAAACAAATTTGTTGGCAATTAAAAATATAAACCCTGTGATATTTTTTTGTTTCACAGCAGAGGGTGACAGTGTGACATGGACCTTTTGGTAAATAGTAATGTATATAGAGTTTTACAGTCAAAGGTTTCCACAGATAACAATTGATGGGTACAGATCAAGTGACTGCATTTCCAGCCTCTCATTGATTAACCTATTCACAGGTGTGAACAGACCTATTCATATCTGAGCAGAAACACACATTGATCACCAACCCCCAAAACTTCTATCTTTGAGCTAAATAATGCATCATCCCTCTTTCTGAATGAGCAGTTAAATAGCAGCATTAACAATGTACCAACATGTTTTCTTGAGAGTTGCAACTTGCAGAGATACTTAAACAGTTAATATTTACCAATTTTGTAAATCTCAAGTGTTTTAAGTTTTTTTTTTTAATTTAATTTCATTTAAATTATGTGTAATTTAAAAGATGTTTGACACAAATATTTTAATGCAGTGCTGTAAATTATCTATACATGAGCCCCATTTACACTACCCTTGTTAAACAGATCCATGCCGAGTTCGGACCGAGCTTGGTTCTGACGACCGTTTACACATCACGCTAGCACAGTTACTCGCCTCCAAGTGATGATCTACGGTACTACTGCTCTCTAGGATTGAAGGAGAGACTCAAGCAAATCAAAATGGCGGTGCCCATAACATTCAGGAAGTTATGTTTTGTTATAATTGTGATATTTCGTTGTTTGTGGAGAGCCAGGCGAAGAAGGCAACATTTGGTGAATTTACTTGACAGAGTCGGCTTTTGTGAAGTGGATAAGACAAACAAACGTCTAATCAGGGATTCCAGACGCAGGAAACAATGACAGACGTTGAGATTCATCACACTGCTAAGCAGAATCATCACTGGAAACCGTGTGGCACGGTAGAGAAACTAGTATTTCTGAAACCGCAAAATTAGTCAGCTGACTGTAAGGGGAGGATGCGGTCTGCTCATGCGCTCTTTGTTATCTGAGAACCATGTCACTGAAAAACCGGGCCGAGCCCGTACCTCAAACTAGTCTAGATTTAGCGTGGTTCAGTTGTGTCTGGCGCGGTTCAGTTCAGTTTGCGATCCATTTACACTCGATAGTTATCTCAGTTACCGAGCCCGGACTGTTCTTAGCACAGTTGAAAAAGGGTAGTGTAAACGGGGTAATAGAAAAAAAGTGCTGCTGGTTCACATCACAGTGCGATAGGCTGATAGAGACCCCTTTTTAACAGGCAGAGCAGGGTGGGAGGTGTTGCTGAAAGGTATGCAAAGTAATTCAAATTAACAGCTTTTGTTAACACTCCCCTGAACTGAATAAAGGCTGGTGACAGAACTGATCAAAGCAGGCCAGAAGAAACTGATAATATAAAACAAAGTACAAAATCAAACCACATTAAAACTCAAGCTATTCCATTAACCAAAACTAATACATAACCTAAACCTAAGACAGAATTGATTACATGAAGATGTCAGAACTTAGCAGACAGCACCATGCAGTTCTCTGCTGGCGCTGTCCCCTCTGCTCTCTCCACAGGTGACTGCGGCAAGTAAGGTGACTGGTGGGGGGGGGGCGCGCACACCTGCGGCTTGTTCTGCCTGTCAGTACTAGAGTATAAGAGCAGCGCTCAGACAGCCGGTGGATGCCAGAGTGTTAGCATCAGTGGTATGCTTGTGTGGCCACTATCTGTCAACAATTATATGCTCGCATCTAATCAGTGCCTCTTGTCCTCCCAGGTTCCCCGTGCCTTGATCCAGCCGGTGTGCCTGCGCGCTTGTCTTGCCAGACTCTCGGATGAAAACCAGTCGGTCAGACTCACCAGGTTCCACCGACTGTCCTCGACCACCTCGGGCGCTGCTCGGACCCCTCCTTGCTCCTGCAGCACACCGTCGCTCAGTCACCAACCTCCATCAGAGCTGAAAGCGCTAAGTTCCTCCTCCGCTCCACTTCCCCCGGTCCGGTCCCCGAGCCTTGTGGTAAGCGCCCCGCCCCTCAGTCCGTTATTTCCCTCACCGCAACCCAGCCTAAACCTCTTGTTTTTCTCCCTAGATCGTCTCACCCCGGCTCCGTTCAGCCTTGAACCCAGATTCTTAAGTTCTGTGATCAGCCAGCTCCGCACCTGTAAATAAAACCTTTGAACTGCTCATTGTTGTTCCAGGTGTCTCTCTGCATGTGGGCCAAATACGTCCGAAACATGACAGAAGATAATTACAAAACCAAAACATAAATTAAACTAGACTAATCCAGAACCAAAATCAACATAAAGACCAAACCTAAGACTAAACAGAACATAAGCAAATAATAAAAACCAGAGCTAATACTAAGACAAGAGAGTAAACTAATTAAAAAGACCAACATAAACCATAACAAAAACCCAAATCATGACACTTGGGTCAAAATCCATTCCAAAGAAGTTAAGGCTTTCACCAACAACATCAACTCAGTGGACAGCAACATAACATTTACCAGAGAGGATGCCAAGAATAACATGTTGCTGTTTCTGGACTGTGTGGGACACATTGAGGAAGATGGAAGTCTCAAGACTGAGGTTTACTATAAGCCCACACACATAGACCAATATCTACATTTTGATTCTCATCACCCACTGGAGCACGAACTCTCTGTTTACTTCTCTACTGGGCTGACAACATTCTATCTGCCACAGAAGACAAACAAAAAGAACAAAAGCATGTCAGGGAAAATCCAGAGGCTTGTGGTTACCCGAAATGGGCCTTTGTTAAATCAGCCAATAAAGCTGGCAGAACCAAAACACAGAGGAAAGAACAGGGGGATGCAAAAACATTGTCATTCCATATGTGTCAGGATTTTCTGAAAAACTCAGGAGAATTTTCTCAAAAGACAATATATCAGTGCATTTCAAATTTAATAACACTTTCAGACAAAAACTAGTTCATCCCAATGACAGAACACCCAAACCACAGCTGAACGGCATTGTGTATGCAGCAACCAAAGCAGCAAGAACTGATCCGGCTCCTACATTGCTGAACCTAAGCAAGATTCAGCAGTCCACTTGCACCTTGTGAAGGTCCGACCAGTAAGGCAGAAGGACAAAGACATATATAAAAAGTATTTTCTATTTATTTTTCCAAAAGTTGTTCACAGAAGACTTCTAACATCAAATCTCAAAAACTACTGACCTACCACAATGAACACACAGGGGAATTTATACACAAAGGCTAGCCTACACAAACAAGGATGGGTGGGATATGAGACAAAGACAACAATACATCAACATAAATAACTAATTCAAACCAACATATCTTGACTACAACACAACTATAAAAACAAGACAACCTAACACCGCAGAGGTTTTAGCAGTTATGTTGTTAGTAGAGAGAGAGGTAGATTCTTTAACATCAAGTCCCCTGCTTCCAACAGCCTGATGGTTTGTTCCATTTCCTGGTTTGCCTTTCAACCAGTCCTCTCCCCCAGCCAGTCCTTCAAACTCAGCAAAACAGAAATTAATGATTGCAATAAACAAAAAGGTGTTTACCAAATGTGTGCACCCATAATAGTAAACAACCTAATGCAAAAAACTATATTGTGTGAAGACATTTAAATAAATACTAACACTGAGGAAAAGATGGAGGAACCTCCACACACCTCAAGAACAAAGGGCACTCTTTTGATGACAATGATGTCCAGATTTCGGACAATCATTGTCTGATGATCCAATGGTCCATGATCTTTCTCTCCATACACACCCCTCTACTTCCTCATTCCACCACCATGTCTCCTTGGCAACTTTCCTTCCAGAAGAAAATCCAAGCACTCTCCTACCTGTCTCCTTTATAGCATTAGCTGTAATTGTTCAGTCATCTGGAAGCACTTCCTGGTCACCCAGAACGTTGTTCAACACCTCACTAAAACCAACACAACTTTCTTCTTTTTTCAGCTTCCACCTGTTTGTCCTCTGCTCTGCCTTTGTCCTTTTCATCTTCCTCACATCTTTCTACACACTACCATAGTGTGCAGTCTTGCAATACTCTCCCGTACCACAATATTGCAGTCACTTAGTTTTTTCAGGTTACATTGTCTACACAGATGTAATCCACTTGTGTGCCCCTACCACTGCCGTAGTAAGCCACCATGTGTACTTTCCTCCTCTGAAAGAAACTGTTCACTCCAGCCATTTCCATCGTCTTTGAAAACTCTACCACCATCTGTTCTTCTGCATTCCTGTTCCTGATACCTGCTCCAGATACCAAGCCTGACCGTCACTTTCTCATCAACTCTGTTAATAGCTTCAATGTTTCCAATGTAATCTGCATCACTTGTGGGGATATTCTGCATCATCTAACTCATTCCAGAATTTCTCCTTCCCCTCTAAGTTACACCCTACCTACTGTGGGGCATAACCACTAACAACATTGAACATCCAACATTCCATTTCTAGCTTCAGACTCACCACCCTTTGTGGCACTCTTTTTACCTCTAGAACTTTCTGACAAACTTCTCCTTCAAGGTGACTCCTACACCATGCCTCTTCCCATCCACACCATGGGAAAACAGCTAGAACCCTGCTGCTTAGCATCTAGGGTTGCTACATTTCCACTTTCCACCTTCCTCCTCAGCATTGTGTCAGCTAACTCTGTAGCTTTTCCTGTCATGATCCCAACATCCAAACACTCTCATTTCTAAACTCTTGCCCGTCGTCTTCTTGCTGACATGTTACTGACATGTAATCTTCTTCTTCTTTACTTTCCACCGTTACCTTGACAGTCACTGGCAGCAACAGTTGTTAACCTGGGTCTTGACTGATCCTGTATGGAAATCATGATATTTACTCTCATTGTAAATTTGGCAAGGGTTTTACGCTGGATCTCTTCCTGATGCAACCCCCTACATTTATTTGGGTTTGGGGTAGGCACAAAATAGGACACATGACACTGTGACCCCTTTGAGACAACATTTATCAGTTTTAGATTCATGATGCAATTTTTTTTCATCTCCTTCACGGCTCCATGTGTTGTGTGTTCAGAGATGTATTCTGCACTCCGAGGGTTTAATGAGTGGGCATTTGATCTGCTGGTGCATTTTCACAATCTCAAGAGTCTGCGTATTACCCTCAGACCTCAAACATCAACAAGACAATTTCAACAACACAACAGCCACTAACAAACAACAGTTAGCTGTTTGCAAACTGTACATTTCAAACTTGATCAAATTTAAGTTACAAAGTGCCTCATAGTGAAACACTTTATATTTGTGACATATATGGGTGTCGCCACAAGTCCCACCGTGTGGATCAGTGCAGTCAGGTTGGCACGAGTGGTGGAACAAACAAGATTGGTACCAATGAACAAAAATTGAGAGGTCAAGCAGTTTTAATATCCTTAGTTTCCATGTCCTTTTATTTTCCATTCAAAAAAAGTCCAAAAAGTGCAAGTGCATTCAAAAAAAGTGCAAGTGCAGTCAGTATATGCATGGAGGTTAAGCAGTTTAGTGTTTTAGCAAGTAGCAGCAGGTGGCATTCAGGAAACTCCAACAAGCCAACTCATGACTGAATGAACAAGAGGGCTTTTTAAAGGGGCCCTGCCCAACTAGGTAAAAAACACTTAAAACAAGTAGGGGTGTACAAACATTAGTTCCTTTAAAACTAATGTAAAATTCCTCCAATAAAAAACCCACCAATAATTATGTAGAAATAAACCCACTAATCAAATAGACAAAATCCTAAATTAAACACAATTGCAATAAATAATTCTCCAGCAGTTCTAAAACCAGTAAACCACTCCCCCCTGCCTTCTTTGTTATTGGTCTGGCCCGGAAGGTTTCAAATAGGTGTCTGGTCTCTGGGGAATCTTTTGGCCAGACACCTGGGCACAAGAAGAAGGTTAGAAAAAAAAACACATTACACCACTCTAAAACCCTTTAAAACATACCACATACACTACACACTGACACTTAAAAGATATCACCAAAATTACATTCATCATTCTTAATTCTACAGGCTGGAGCCTGGGGATGTGCAAATTAGTAAAAACTTTAAAGTACAGTGTGCCATCCAAAGTGCTATGTGCATGTTGAAGCGTTTCAGGTAAGAGCTATCTTTTTACTTCACAGTAACAAACCGGGTCTTTGTTACAATGGGTTATAATGTTTGATCCAATGCACTTCCTTTCGTCCCATATGGACGAATGTAAAAATATACAGCATGCATGACAATATAAATAAAATTACGACTGTGAGCAGTTTTTCACCCAGTATCTTTTACATGATGTCTTGTGTATGTAGCCAAAGACCCACCATTCTGATTCTGGGATTTTATGGAGCAGTTCTTTTTATAGTTTAAACAATGCTGTTTCGAAACTCTGGCTGAAGCGGTGCATATGAATTAAACGCAATTATGTGAGGAGAAATAAAAGATAAATCATTTTATGTCGGAAATATAAAAAAACAAAAAATTAAATTATTCTTTAAAGAGTATTTGTATATTAAACACAAATACTAAAGTAAACAAACTTGCCAACAAACAGCTAACTTAAATCAAATAACGTGGAAAATATTAAAGATTTGTCTAGAAAGTGATTGTCCTAAGTGGTTAGGGAAGTCAGAGAAATTAAAAACTGCCATCCGAGTAAAAGGGGATTACTGACTGTGATTCAGGAAAAGTAAGCATGAAGAGGTGAGAATAGGGTGAGAGGGAGAACACAGAGAGCGCCAGAGGGAGGGGAAGAGTGATGACAGGATTATGGAGTTTGACAGGAGAATGAACATGACTGCACTGCAGAGCCTGTCCATGCAAAGACCCCAGGCAACCGTCAGATTGGTGATTTTGTGCCCATCTGCACAACGTTACAATGCTGACCAACTGGAAGCATGCCAGTTTAGAAGGACAGAAGTTGGGCCTAAGACACAAACCATAGGTAGCTCTAGCGTGACTGTGTTTCCATGTAGGCATAGAGCGGGAAACAAGTGTCAGAAACGTCATGATAGGTCTAAAAAAGAGACCAAGGGGTGACTGAAAACATATTCAGTCAAGTCCACAACAAACCCAACCCTAGTCTCTCTGCTGCTGAAGAAGACACACACACACACACACACACACACACACACACACACACACACACACACACACACACACACACACACACACACACACACACACACACACATTCCTCTGTTCTTAGTAATACCGTAATCATCCTTTACTTGGTCTGTCTTCTTCTTTACCTGAGCCCAGGTTTTAAACTAACGTTTGATGAGCATGTACTGAAGGTGAAAGGGTGATTAGAATCTGGGAATAGTAAATCAAGCAGTGGCAAGAGATGCACTGAAAAATATAAGATTACCGGATTTTCAATTTTCAGATTGATCAGCTCTGACTGGTAACTGGATTTCAGTGTTCCTTTTCCTGGGTGAAATCATTATATAACATACAATTTCATGAAATGACAAAAATAAGACTTTGGTTCAGATATTTTAACTTTTTGTGAAGACTTTTCCTAGTCACCACTTTTAACTTAATCTTTGGATGCTCCAGCTTGGGTTTGAACTGGATAGGAAAAAAAAATATTATTAGCTTCTTATTAGTGAACATGCCTAAAAAGGGTTAATTTCACATTACTCATTACTTAAATTAAAAGAGAGAGGAAAACTCCCTTTTAACTGGAAGGAAAACCTCCAGCAGAACTGGGCTCAGTGTGAACGGTCATCTGCCACGGGGGTTAGATAAGACAGAGCAGAGACACAAAAAGCACAGAACACATTGATCCAGAACACCGTTCTATGTTCAATGGTAATAGCAGATGATCTGGCTCCCCTGGATGGTGTAGTCAGAATATCTGCCTCACGGACCAAAACTGGGGGTTGGTTCCAAAGGAAAGGAGCCTGATAGCTAAAGGATCTGCCTCCCATTCTACTTCAATCAATCAATCAATCAACTTTATTGTCAATTTCTTCATATGCTCCAGACATACAAAGAGATCGAAATTACGTTTCTCACTGTCCCACGGTGAAGACAAGACATATTTACCAGACTAAGTACACAGACAACATAACATTCAGATAAAAGTAAATAAGAGGGCACACTACTACTTTTAGAAAGTCTAGAAATCACCAGTAGACCTGCAGTCTGGGAGGAAAGTGCTCTGTTAGAAACATATGGAATAATCAGATCATAAATGTATGATGGAGCTTGATTATTAAGGGCTTTATACATGAGTAGAATTTTAAATGTACTTTTTGATTTAACAGGAACCTAATAAACGGAACCTAAAATTGGAGAAATATTATCTCGTGTTGATTTTCATCAGAACTCTTGCTGCAGCATTTTGGATCAGCTGAAGGCTTTGAACTGCATTTTGTGGACTTCCTGATAGTAAAGAATTACAATAGTCCAGCCTTGAAGTAACAAATGCATGGACTAGTTTTTGAACATCACGCCTGGGCAGAATATTTCTAATTTTGGCAATATTCTGGAAGTGAAAAACAGAAACTGGAAACCTGTTTAATATGAGATTTAAATGACATGCCCTTGTCAAAAATAACACCAAGATTTTTCACTTTATTACCAGAGGTAAATTTAATGCTGGTCTGGACCCTGGGTTGTCAGCATTTTGGAGAACTAATAAATCCTGACAGATTCCTAGAAAGAAGAGCTGCACCATCCACAGTGGGATGGATGCCAGCTCTCCGGATCAGACCAGGTTTTCCCCAGAAAGTTCTCCAGTTATCAATGTAGCCCACATTGTTTATGCGGCTAAACATGTCATCACTGGTCAGATCAGACCAGAGAAAATGACGGAGTCCGACATTGTTCTAGCAAACTCACACACCAAAGCAACACTAACTTTAGTGACCTCTGATTGGCGTAACCGGGTGTACCAACAGAGTGAATAACAATCTCACTGATGTAGATTAGAATGTTTGGGGAGAATTCAGGAACCACCCAGGCTAAAGTCTGCCATGAACTGAACTGAATTTATGTCATTTTAGGAGTAACAAAATAGTATTCCGTTACATAGCTTAAATATTCCTAATAGCTAATGCTTGACAGAGACTATATCTTCTCTTTGAAAACAGAGTAAAATACAAAAGTCAAAATACCACATAATTTATACGTTAAAATCCTAAAATTGACAGGGGAGTACTATGGCTGTTCTTTGACAAAGAGAAACGTGTAGAGATCTGTCTGAACAGAGGAGAACAGGAATATTCTTCATTGTCACACTGGGGAAATTCATTTGTATCAGCAGCAAGTAAGGTAAAAGCTAGCAACCAGGAAAATACTGTAAAGTTATTAAAATGGTGTGCTCATATATATTTTTATACTTTCCATTCTTTTCCCTGAATGAGCTCTAAAACTCTGCAGCAACTTCATGCATGGGGTGGACACTATCCAACAGTGATGGTATTTTTTTCCAAAATCCTTCTGTCTCCAACCACCTGCATTAGGTCAAGGGGGGATCCTAGAACAGAGCAAATCTAGCCACTTTCTCTCAGCTGCAGATGACCTGCTGGTCCTACAGAATAAAGAATGGCTGATGCCACCACAGAGTCAAGAAAGGTTCTATGGAGCCCAGCAAGTGTCAGTTGGTAAAAAAACAAAGCAGGTGGAAATCCGGCCTCACGCTTTGTTAAACATGGATCACAAACCTGTGCTCTCAGTTTGTGCAATGTGCACCGTTTTGGCATCTGCACTGAAAATTCGCTATCCATGCATGGATGCTCAACAACATGTGTCAAGAGTTTGGACGCATGGCACACACCTGCCTGGTAAATTCTGTGGAAATGTTGTCATATATAAAGTTAAAGCACTGATTAAAAAAAATCAGAACAACTTGCAGCTTGTAAAGCCTATGAAAACGGCAACTTCCAGCCATCTGTCCCCTTAAAGGGATCCACGATTAGTTGAACATGTTGGCCTAAATATGTTGTAATTTTAAAGGGAATTTTAAAAATTACTGCTTGTGATACATCAGAAGTCAAAATATGTCACCCATGTTGGTCAAAATTGTTTCACCTGCGCAATGCATGATAGGTTAATTACCCGGTTAGATCCTACTGGACTAGAACCTACAGGAAGACCAACAGTTTTTTTCTTAATCGCATTGCATTTTACTGTATTTAGACAATGCCACACTGTGTCATTGTTGGCTGTAATTTGAAAACAAAAAACAACATAAAAAGGGAGGTGAGTCTTCATTATTTCTCTCAGTAAAAAAAAAAAAAAAAAAAAAAAAAAAAAAGCGTAATGGGAAGAAGCCGTTGGAAGAACAAAACGTCCGAAGGACCCGCATTTGTACTCTCAACACTTCTCTCAAAGTGTTCCGGTTCAAATTGAGCAGATTTAACAGTACTCATTGCTGTTTTGGCTGGATGGAGCTGCACTAAAGGACCTTTCATACATCATTCACACAGAATGCATTAGAGCCTAAACAACATGGGGATGTCAGTGAGACAACATTTTGTTTAAATTGATAAAAACTAAACAGCTTACAGTACTTTTACGGTATTGTTTTTACATCTAAAATTTGTATTTTTTAGATAAAGTCTATTTTTACAACTAATCTTGGATCCCTTTAAAGCTTCTCTCCACCACCTTAAGTATCCACTTCAAATCTAATTGTTTTTGTAGAAATAGTTATAATTAATTAAAATTCAAGTGTCCTAAAGGTTGTTGATTTTTAATTTAGCAAATAATTCTTTACAATATTATTTTCTCAAATAATGTTTTGTTTAACTCTGGGTTTCATTGTAAATGAGTTGAGCACATTCCAATTGTGGTTCTAAATTTGTTAAGCTAATTTCACCTAATTTCAACTTCTATAAGATACACTTTGATTCTCTAAATTAAATATACTCACTGAACTGTAAAAATCATTGAGTAATTTTTATGGTGATGATGTAATGTTCTGTTCTGGGTTATGTTTATTATTTGGTTAAGTTAGCTCTTTCCTGCCTCAGGGTTTATTTCTGTTTTAGGTTCTGTCTTGTTTTGGATGTCTGTTTAGCCTGTGTACTGTTTTATTTTATTCAGTCTTTGTATTAGTTCTGATTTCTCTTCTGTGCTCTGTTTAGTCTTGGTTTTATCTTTTTTCTTTGGTTTGTCCTTCAGGTTCCTGTCAGCTCCCTCAATCGCTTCCACCTGTCCATGATTAATCAGTTTAACTCCGATCACCTGTTCGTCCGTTTACTTTAACCTGCCTTAGTTCTCTGCTCCCTGTCGGTTCGTCATTTGTTGCCATTTCATGTCTCAGTTCTCGTCCGTTGGTAAGAGAACTCCCAGCAATTTAATTCTGTCTGTCCGATAACCTGTTCTGTCTGTTTTGCCTTATCTCTGTTTGCCTGTTAGTTGTCAAGTGTTGCCTGGATGTCCGCCCTGTACCATATGTTGGGTTCTGTTCTGTCTGCCTGCCTGATTCCCACTCATCACCCTCCCTGCAAATAAACTCCGTCAAAAGCATTGCTGCAGTGTCTGGCTGAATACCGGGTTCATCTCCACTCCAATCATTACAGATGATTTTCAAATGCAATTATTTATTTTCTGTACATAGTTCCATAGTGTATTTAATCTTAACTGTGCTTATTAGTTTTAGTTAAGTTTCACTAACCTAGTAAAGAACAGTTGTTGCTTTTTTTTTTTTTTTACTTGAAGTTGAATTATTTCTGTTAATAAATTCTTATACTTCAAGTATTTATTCCATATGTGTGCAGAGTTTACTGTAAACTCTGCACACATTGCACTAGCATTCTAGTATTGTCAAGTACTAGAATGCTAGTACTTGACTTCCTCTTTCACTTATCCTAATCTCAATGCAAAATTGGAATGATGTTCCCTGGATAATACCTGACAGATAACCTGAGGGTTATTTGATTAGAAATGAAATGACTTAAAAGCATTTAATTGGACAACAGCCATATTAAAGCCTTTGAATTAAATACAGGAAGCAATTTAAGTGCATTTGTATTTAAATGCAAGTTGCCCAATACTTCTGGAAGTATAGGTCATGTTTCTGTGTTTCTGTGTTACTTTTGACAATAAAATATACCCTGAAGGCAAGCTAAATTCATTTATATAGCATCATTCATTTACAATGCAATCCAAATCAAATGTACTTTAGAGTACACCAAAGGAAAGATGGCAAACTAACAAACTTTCAAAACTTTGCACAATGGTAAACAAAATGGGATATTTAAATTCTGAGTTCAAAAATAGTGTATTGTGCTCTTTTATTGGAAAAGCACATAAGTCCTTTTGAGCAGCCGCAAGTTAACATTTAAAAATCAGGATTTATTTTTTCTGAACCAGCAGAAACACTTCTACTGTTTCAGTAGCAGCAAGTATTGCTGCAAGAGTGCAGTGAAGTGGCTGAGCACAAAAGAATTAATAAATTAACTATGCAGGGGACCTTTCATCCATTGAAATCCATGTTTTGTTCAAAACAAACCAACCAAAACATTTTTAACAAAAGGTTGAGTACTCCAAGGTCATTCACATTTTTGGAAGACAAAGACACTCTTCCTCACCCCAATAAGCTAGTTTTCTGTGCAAGTCTGCATGTTCCTGCGACCAATCGATTGTGAATGCCTCTGTGTCAAAAGTGGGCTCCGATCTGTATGGATACTCACTGTTCTCAGCAGTTTCATTCCCGTTCAGATCAGACGCTGATGAAGCAGCCAATACAACAAACACTAGCCCCTTCTCCATTGAAAGCTCCAGGATTTAAAGCCCCAGAATTTGATTTACCCAGGTAAATGGAAGCCTGGGGCTTTTTAAGTAAGCACGTTTCTGTTACAGCAGGCCTTAAATCAGTCTAATGACAAATGGGCAAGTGGTGCAGAAAACTGCACTTTACCTTCAGTCCTGGTAATAATAAAGCAAAGGTCAATAATCAAAGCTGTATAATTTTCTCTTTATTTCAAACATTAGTAAAATCTCTGCAGGTAGCAGTTAGTTGAATATAACCTATGGAGTATGTTGAAGTCATCAGTTCCCACTTCTTCTATTCTTAAATGCGTACTTGTACTTAATTGTAATTTAGCATAGAACTTTTGTAACTTAAAACAGTGACTTAGTATATATATAACCACTGTTTTTTAGACTTAAAGGCATACTATGCAACATTTTTCAGTTAATTAATGTGTTCCATACCGTTTTGGATGATTAAATGAGTCATTTCAGGTCGAACAAAGGTTTTCTCAGCCGCCCTGGTGGTCTGTGGGGGAAATACCGCACTTGCTTACGGCCCCCACTCACAGAAGTCTTGCTTTACGGAGAGAACTCCATGTGTTTTTGCCCTGCCATTCACTATAAGCACGCGCAAAAGCAATAACAAAGAACCGCGTGTTAACGTCAAATAAACATGCAAGCATATCGAGTTTTATTATTATTATTATTATTATTTTTTTTTTTTTTTATGTTGGTGAGACGCCGCGGCCGCGGCGAGGCGGCGGCGGCGGCCGCGGCTTGGCGAGGCGGCGGCGGTAGCGTCTCGCCAACATAAAAAAAATAAAAAATAAAATAATAATAATAATAAAACTGGCGAGGCGCTGCAGGAAGCTTGATGTTCATACCTTCACTGTGTTAGTAATTGTTTGTACTGCCGTTTATTCCACTTTTCGTTGCGTTCGCCTGTCTGCTAAGCTCAAAACAACCGCGCCTGGCTTGACGGACAAACCAGAACAGCTGAGCATCTTTATGACAGTGCACTTTTACTTTCGCCCTCTGGGGGGAGCCTCGCTGGAAAATCAACCCCGGTTGCATAGTATACCTTTAACAAATGCCCCTTCTGTCCTCCTTCTGTATTTGTTATCTAGCCTTTCTTGTAACTCTTAGGCGTTTAAAGGGCTATTAGTTAATGTATTATTTTAGTTTCAACTGATAAATAATAGCAGCTTTAGAGTTATTCCTTCCAATATTCCTTAAGTTGCACTAGTTACAACTCCATGATTCATTTGCCTACTAAACCCTACTAAATGCTGATAAAAAATGTTTCTTCTATTAATATAATCAGAAAGAACAAGCACTATTAGTATAACAAAGAAAAAATATAATCAGTCTGTAGGTACAAGGAATCAATACGTTGACTGTCTAATAATCATTAGCCAATATTTATATAAATTAGAAGATATGTTTACAGAAAGAATCCCTGGGAGCTTTTGTCAACCTGCATCACCCCTCCTGCACAGCTGTCAGCATAAAACCATTAAAAATAGTTCACACTCCACCACATTAGGTTTATATGAAAAGCCAATCTTAGAGAAAAAAAATTATTCACAAGGAAAGTTAAAGTGCTCCATTTGATCATTAGTACTCTGATTTTTTCCATAGAACTGTGACAAAACTGTTTATAATTAATGCCTAAATTAACCTAAAATCTTCGATAGACTGGTGACCTGTCCAGGGTGTACCACGCCTCTCGCCCACTGACAGCTGGAGATAGGCACCAGCAACCCTCACGACCCCAATAGGGATAAGCATGTTGGAAAATGGATGGATGGATTAACCTAAAATGCCAAAAACATCAGGCAAAAAAATATAACATTTGATATTCTGGTACTTGCTGTTTTTCACTACAAACTTACTAAATGCTTTATTTTCACTTTTAGCTACAACAAACAGCTAGCAGCTAGTTCCCAGAGTGCCTAGCTGAGTAATCCAGCTGCCCGGGAGCCCAGCCTGTAAACGGTGTTCTGCTGCTCCGAAAACTCCTAAAGCAGATGCAAAATAAGGTCCTAATCTTGATAAATCTTGATAAAATGACAAAATGATAAAATGTTTTTGAGATACAGTTTCTTGCTCAAAAACATCTTAAAACTACTTTTTGTGATAAGTTAAGGGTATAAAATCGATACATTTGTAAACACACCTCCCTTTTGATAATGCTGACAGATAATGCTGCTTTACTGCACACAACCTTGCCCCATGAACAGTTCTGGGGAAAAATGACAAGTTCTATCAGATCAGGACCTTTTATTTTTTAAATTAAAGCCCCAGAGATCTGATATTACCTGTGTAAATTTGTATTGAAATGCATTCTGGGCTTTTGAAAACCCCAGGCTTTTCAAAAGATGTTCCTCCAATGTGTGCTGTGGACCTCTGCAGCTCTTTCAGGGTTGCCTTATAAGATATGTGACATTTGACAATAGCATTAAAAACCATTGAAATTATGTCATAATAGGGGAGGCGAAGACCTAGGCGGCAACGAGGCAGAGACAGGCGCATGGGGGTTAAACAAAGTAAATTTAATGAAAACAGGAGACTTACAAGTTTCTCCGGAGCACAGGAGACTGAAGCACATAGGGGAGCAGAAGGCAGAACACAGAATGACCCGACAACGGGGAAACAAACTGAGGCAACTTAAATACACAACGGGGCTAATTAAACGCAGGTGAGTCCAATCAACGAAAAACAAGAACACAACTCCGAGGATCCTGACAAATTAGAAGTTGGAATGTAAAAAATAGGTAAAACAACAATGGAGGGGAATACTTTTGCAAGGAAATAAATATACATATTCTATATTTACACACAGACAGCGTGTCTCTCTCAGACACTGGACAGGGAGAAATAAATAATGAAAAATTGACCTACAAGGCCCTAGCACCATTTCTAACTTCAGTAGTTTATCCATTTCTGCTGCAGTTCGATGAGGAAAACTTAATGTTGTGAGAACATTCATCAGTGGCAGTTTGTTTCGGCCAATGATTGATATCCTGTCTAGAGTCAAATTGCATCTGGTATGTCTTGTATGATTGACTCCTTCTCTTGTCCATGTTAAAGTAGCTGTAGGCAAAAGCAGTACTGTTCTCGCCAACCACCGTGACAAAACCAGTGAATTAGAGCGTGCTTTCAGTTAGTTTATTTTTGGAATTTAAACAATGCCTACAATGCCAATGTTGTGCTCTCGGTTGCACACAGAGGCATTCCCAATCATCGGATGTACGTTTCTTTCGTTTACTGAAGGACGAAGAAAGAAGAAAGAAATGGATCATTTCAATGAAAAGGATGCGGGCAGACAATCCCAATCGGCTGTGGTAGCAATTCTTAGTTCAACTCACAGTTGTTTAAACATCACATTCAAGACGTCGGCACTTGACATAGCAGCATTGAAAGACACAATAGCTCTGAGAAACTGAATGGACGCTTCAGTGTTTCACTACAAGCTAGCTAACCGCTTAGCTAGCCTGTACCTTCCCAAGATGGCAACTATGACGACATACAACCTACGACCTTGCGTAATGCGTGAGGAGGAGGTCCTAATGACGTCTTTAGCACACAGCTAGTGTATAGGACGAGCTTTGGAAAACGGGCTGTCTTACTCCTAGACAAAGGATTAAAGGAAAATGCGCGAACTGAAATTGGGATGCACACAAACCAAACACAGCAGAATCACTTATAAAATGCATGCACATACATCAGAAATATCCAGCAGTTAAAACAAACTCTGTCTCGGAGTACTTAAGCATTAAACTAATTCCTAATAGGTTCTGCCCAGGCACAAAATATATCACCTTATGGGTGAAAAGAGAAATAAAAGGGAAATCTTTTCTTCACTCTGAAGTTGCCTCAGCGGGTGTCCTGGTTTCGGGTCCGCAAATCTGTGGTTTCCACAGATTTAGTTAAGTTTAGTTAAGTCCTTTCAGTCTCTGGGCGTTTCAAACGCTTTGTTTGGCCGAACGAAAGTGTTGTTCTGTGACGATCACTGGGAGATGAGCGGCTCTCAGGTTCTGATCGAAATGGATTCAAAGTACCTTTTAAAGTCGACCTCCTGCATGGATAAGCAGGGATGAGTTTGCTTCAGAAGTTCTCGGTCCAGCGAGAAATCAAGCATGTGTCACGTGGGGGTGGGGGTGGGGGTGGGTCCCAATGGGATGAAACAGCTGTATGTCTCCTCAGTTTGGCGGAGTGCCAAGGAAGAAGAAAGAATGAAGCGCGCCGGCGTGTTATATATCTTTCTCATAGCAACGTTATCTCGTTGTTATTTTGACCACGTTGCATGATGGGAGTCGGTGGCCATTTTGACCATATTACATCATGGGCAATGTGGTCTGTCACGTCCTGAAATGGCATAACAGTATTATTTGCTGAACTGTGGTTAAAGTGCCCTTTGTGCATTTGGCCAGGACACTGTCAAGACAGTATAACAGAATGCTGGAACCTGTGCTCAGTGTAGGGATCAAAAAGTGGTCATCTCACAGCATCGTCATATTTTTTGCTCTGACTCTCTTTAAAATGTTCCACCGCTGTCCAATAGAAATAAAAACTCTTCTGTCTCACTCTTCTGTTTTCATCCAGTCAGGGCGTGTGACTGCAGCTCCCATAGTTCAAATCATGGTTACCCTGCAATGTCCAGTAGGCTTCACTGAGAGGAACACCTTTTCCATGTTGTCATAGTTTCTGTAGTCCTCTCTTCTTCTAAGTCTTCTAAGACTCATATTTTTTCATGTGACGATGTATTTTGAGAGAAGCTCATACATGTCAAAAGTTGAGATCCTGAGAAAGCCTAAGGGCACTTCACTTGCACTTAGGCATCCGATACTCATTTTAGTTCAGGTGGCATATGGGTTTACGTTTTACATTGCAATTTATATATATATATATATATATATATATATATATATATATATGTATGTATGTGTGTGTGTGTGTGTGTGTGTGTGTGTGTGTGTGTGTGAGGTTGCTCGTATTTGCAGTGGATCAAGGGAAGGCATTTTGTATGAATTTGAGAATAAAGGTCATGTAAAAGTATTAAGATGCTTCTTCTCAACTTTTGGCTAATCATCCCTACACAGCTGTGAACTGAAGGAGTCAGCAGCACTGTCAGATCACCGTTGTCACAGTGTGTCGTCTCCCACTTTGCAGTGACAGAGCATTACCGACCCAACCGCTAATCCCCTTCAGAAAAGTTTGCAGTAAGCTGACAGCATGGAAGAAGATAAATAAGGATTTCCTTTTTTTTTGCCCTGAAATAAAAAAAGTTGCAAGGTAGCATGCAGTGAAGCATTTTAAAAAGTAGAAACAATCAAAAAAGTGAGAATAATTTTTCAACCACAAAGACCTTCTGTGCTCTTCCTTCAGTGAAGAGTTAAGTTAGTAACAAATCAGTAAGCAAAGAAACTTTGCCCACTCCTGAGTAGAGAGACTGAGGAAGTCAGTGACGAATGTCTTGCATTAACTTTGTTGTTTATGTTTCCCACAGAGGATGTGAAATAACCCTATTAAATCAAGTACTCACTTGGCCATTAATCTCAATGCAGCTGACTAGTCCCTCAAAGCTAATGGGGTTTAGAATTTGCATGAGGCGAGTTTACCCACAAAGCTTTGCCTAAGAGGATTGCTGTTCAGACAGAGAGCTTATTGTCACACTTGTTCATAGACACGGATTAACGATACCAGGCTCAAAGAATTCCAAGAACTGTTGCTGCAACTCATAAATTCTCCTTTACTGCCTTAGATATCCATCAAAGAAAGACAGATATTCAGTAAACAATGTCATGTCAATATCTCTATGTTTTGTCTAAGAGATACCAAAACATGACCAGCTCCAGGCTGTAAGGAATCCAAGTCCTTGTTTACCAGAATATGTGTTTGTGTTGGTTTGAAACATTCCGAGTCAACTTTATCCAATTCTTAAATATTCTTGCTTCAAACAATTCCTCATAAGCGAATATCCAGTATTTATTTTTCTGTCATATCATCAAAGCCTGCCTGATTTCTGGCTCTGTGTTGTCAGTGGAGCTTTTTACATGATTTGAATAAGCTACTTTCAGCGTTAGCATATCTGCTGTGTTTCATAGTGACTAAAGCAGCTTTGCAGTCTAAATATAACACAGATCCACTGCATTAAATCTTCATATTTACCAGAAGCAAAAAGGTGCTGTAAATGTGACTTACAGTAGACTGATGACTAAAACTCAGGTGAAAAAGAGCACATGGAAAATACAAAACTTCTACCCAAGTTCTGACATAGTTTATTCAAAGCAGAACAAACTCTGTTCTGTCAGGGTTCACATTAAAGGTGGTTTAAGTACTTGTAGCAATCAGCAATGTAGTTAAGACCAATAACAGATCATGTGAGAAAACGTTTCTAGTTTTCTTTGCCTTTTTAAAGTTAATAACGCCAGTAACAGTAACAAGCCAATGCTGTAATAAGTTGTTATATTACCGGGATAGCATCAAATAATTTGAAAAGATGATAATTTGCAGCTAATAATGCTATAACACAAAAACAGGAGCGTAGTTCTTGGGGGGGAAAAATCTGTCAGAAATCAGAAAAAAAAAGAACAATTGGCATGTGACCAAAGTGTGTTACACATTTGTTATATTTTGAAACAATAAATATAATGTAACACCAGTGATATAATAACCAGTCAATAACTGTTTATTACTACACAATAGTTTAGGGCAGCTTCCTACACTATTGACAAAATGTTATTCCATTATTGTCTTTATTATTGTAGCCCGAGGGAGGGGCAAATCTGTTTTTCTTTCTTCTTTAAATGATGCTTAAAGTACAAACAACAGCATCAGTTGGGGGATGGTTGTACCCAACAAATTGAAGTTGATAAATGCACATGAACACAGACCGAATTATACCCAATACATGTATTTTATTAACAATTCCTTAAAACAAAATCCTAAATTAAAACAGGCTGCAGGCATACCACTCAGTCCCTGAGTAGTAAGGGAAGGGTGTGAGAAAGGTAATTACGTCAGTTATACCAAACAAAAGAAATATAAAACCTGCAATGCATAAATCCAATATTTTAACACAACAAATACAAAAATCGTAAATAGATAAATAAATACAAATAAAACAAACACAATTCAATTGGTGGAACAAACTGCCACAGTCCAATCCCTCACTGCTTTTTAAGAAGGGCAGAGGAGGCACGCACTGCTCAACCAGCTGGCTGACGAGGCAGCAGCAGATGCTGTAGAGAAACAGCCCCAGCAAGTTGTCACCAACCCATGGCAAGACAAGACAGCAAAGTGTTCAGAGCGCTACAGCCTTAAACACAGCGCGCAGACAATCACGGGCCCAAAAGTGAAACCGCCGCCCAACACGGGAGGGAGCGGAGCAGCAGGCAAGAAGCAGGTGGAAGCAGTGCACCACAATGAACTCCAGCTGCAGCTGGTAACACCAGATGAGCAAATCAACACCGGCCACACAGACCGGCGACATACAGCAGGAGGAACAAAGACACACACCTCAGCAGCAACCTGCCTAAATATAAAGGCATCTGCCCCGCCCATCAAACAAAGGTGCACTTCTAACTGCACCTGATGCACAGAAATCTCACCACTTAACATTTTATACTGACACAATTAGTATGCTATATTATCAGTATATTTTTTAAACAAAATGCTCCTGCAAAAACAACACGTTTACATCCATTCACAGTGCCAGTCTAACACTGATTTATGTCAGTGTCTTAATGGGCTACAGTGAAACCACAAAGCTAGAGTTAATAGTACCAAGACACCAAGCAAGAAAGCTTAATATACAAGTTAGAATATGAACAATGCCTTTGCATATTCTCAATCAACCGAGACATGGCAACTACTACAACATGGAAAACTACATTAGACACTGAAGCTTCATACCAAAACAGACCAAGCACATCAGTGCTAAAAGCAAAATAATAACTTACGGGGTAACACAAGGCAGGGAGCAAACGTAGGGTTAGGTGACAGAGGTAATCACAACGGAGGATACAAAGCAAAAGAGATGAGCAGACTGGTTAAATAGAGAAGGAGAAAGCAAAGAGGAAAAGCAGGAGGGCAGATAAAAGTAATCAACCAGATAAAATGACTGGTTAAAGCAATGAAGGTAAGAGAGGAAAGATGACAGGGTGAAAAGAAATCTAACAGAAACTACCAATTAAGTCATAAAGTGAAACACTAAAGGATAAATAACTTAAGAAGACGTGATCCAAAAATAGCAATATCCAAATAGAAACACCCAAAGATCATGACACATGGGAGAGAAATAACTGGGGGAGCTGCATAGGAAAACTAAACAATTGTTCATAATTTATTTATTTATCCACAAAGATCCCCAGAGATTAACATCTGTTAACAACAGGAAACAACAAATATAAGACTAAAAGAGGGAAGAAGAAATTGAGGAATTGAGTAGGTTCTCTGGACGGGTTCTTTTTTGTTGAAACATTTAATCTCTTCTTCAGTTTGAGGTAAACTCAGTCTTATCAGTACTTTTGCATAGTGGATCAACATAGTCTAACTGTGACAATTAAAACTGGTTGTTCACTTGCACAGGAGGATCACCAGGCTACCACCCAATTGTTGGGGCTCTGATGGCCACTTATTGTTCCCAATGGGCTGAGTTATGTTTGCAATAACAGCATTGTAAGAGGGGGACAATTGGACCCGGAGTCATCCTCTCCTGTTTAACGACAGGCAGTTTCTCTTCATAAAAAGGGCTTCTTTACACCCCTTTCCTCTCTTCAAGATGCAAACATCTTCATCCCTGAAAGAATGACTGCTGGCCTGCTGATGAGTGTAAACTGAAGAATCTTGGCCTGGCGATGTTGCCCATCTGGACTAAGACATCCTTTTGGCCAGTGGTTGCTTTGTTTCCCCAATGTACAACTGGTTACAGTCCTCTTGGCACTTAACATATACAACGTTGCACTGTACTGTAGGCAATAGTACTCTCGACTACAAAGTGTAAAACATCCAGGGGAGAGTCAGCGCAGCTTACAGTATGCTCACAGTACTTTGCTTAAGTCCAAGTATGTGGGAGCCTTTAGGCAGCCCGCACCTGGAGTACGTGCTAGCAGCAATAAACCAAGTAATTTAATTCAATATAAAGTTATGTTTATTTTGGTCTTATGTTGGAAACAGGGCAGTGTAGTCAAACTACTCTGTCCTCCTGACAGAGATGGATAGCTCTCTCTCTCAGGAGACACCTGTTTACGTGGAGGGGCAGAGTAATATTACACACTTGGGAAGAATATTTAGAGCACACATAGATAAGTTAATTCAATGTGTGCCTTATAATCCGGTGCGCCTGGTCTGAAAAATACGGTACTTTCTTACTTCTACTCTCACATTCATAACAGATACAGTACAACCATCAACACACTCTGTATATATTGGAACTGAATCTATATTATCCACTGCCTGCACTCATTGCCTATTAATCTGCATTTGTTTTCGGTAGATCTTTGGTTTTCACTACATTGAACCAGATTTTGTCTTCTAATTTCGAAATCACAGCAACACATGGGAAGCTACCATGTGAAATAATGGTGCAATGTCTCTTATTAATTATCTTACTTTAAAGTGCCAAAGGATTTGGGCATTTTGGGTGCCATGACATCACTGTATAAGCCATTTCATATAGTTGATATTGCTACATATGTAAATTCTCCAAAGAATTTAATTTAAATAATAACGTCAGCTTGTTGTCTTGTCAGGACAAATGTTGGGTGCGCTAATGATATGCAGCTCCACCTTGTTGACTTCACTATGATTGGCTACAACCATGTTAAGAAAACCAGTCCAACGGCCCCCACACCCCTTCCCTCCTTCATCCACACCACTCTCATCTGCTCTCCCTGCAACACTCCATCACAAATCTATTATTATGGCTAGTGGAAGTATTTGTGTTGCACCAGACAGGCGAGGCCAAGCTGACCAAAGGCTGTAACCTCATGGTGTGGTTCAACAAAGTGTGACCAAAAATACAAAGCCAATAGACCGCAGCATGACAAGAGTGCTGGCTACCTTCTGGTTGCCTTCACATCAGCGAGAAAATAATGTGTCGTGGCTGCGCAGTCAGTCAGCTCGCCCCGGTGGGGGCATTTGTGTGATGTGCATTTGTGGCAAAATCAAAGGGAGTTACATGTGTTTGAAAAAAATACAGGGTTTCGAACCGGTCTCGACCATATTTTTTGAGGCCCAACAATACAAGACAGAGCCCAATACCAATGTATCGCATACCGAGGCTGAGGCCAAGACAGAGACTGAGACCAGGAAAAAAACATGGTCTTGAAACTGGTCGTTGGCCTCTAGACCAGCCTCAAGCCCTCCATCTCTGATCTTTATATTCTGGTTGGCTCCTATTTTCCAAGCGGTCTGATTTTCTCTATTCTCTATTATGTTTTTTTTTTTCAACAATAAGGTTAACAATAACGTATTTGCTGCGGAACTGCTAAACATCACCACAGTCTTCTGGCTTACCATTTTAAACTGTTGTGCCATTTTTATTTTTATTCTTGTTGCAATTTTATAGTCCATGCTGAAAGATGCTGAAGCTACAAGTGGATGAGATCACACAATATTTATTGCGCTGTCCCCCAATATACAAAACATGGCCGAACAGGATGAAGTGGAACACACTGCAACCTGTAGGGAGGCGGTTGTGAAGTGCCTCATTTGCATTTAAAGAGATCGAACCAAATCAAGTTGCTCTCACAAAACAGCGACAAAATGGGTGGGGGGGGGGGGGCTCTTGTGGGGCAACAATAACGAGGAATTTAGACAAAGGCATTGAAGTTCCACTTAATATTAGCCATTAGATGAAATGGTGGCCTCATGGTTAGAGAGCTGGGTATTTACATTTTGGAAAGGCTCCAAAGGTTGGCATTTCGAAATTTAGTCTGTCAATTTGGTCCCTGAGCAAGACCCTTGACCACAGATTGCTTACTGTGTGCCAATCTGAGTTAAACGCAGAAACAAATTTCCCCTCTATGGGACGATGAAGGGAAATATTAATATTTTATTTATTTATATAGATCACGACTGAAGCATTTAAATGTAAAAAGGAAGGTATTAAAAAGCATGATATTTCCCCTTTAAGTTGATCATAAACTGCACACCAAATTATTCCAGAGGAATAAATCAGCACATTGGTCAGTTGAGGTGGTGAAACAAATTGGGTCAAAAATCATTCTAAAGTACTCGCCTTGCTGTCAATGACTGATGCCTTTATTTTATTTTTAAATTATATTTTAAAACAAAGTATTTTTCTGTCATGTTTTAATTTGAATGGAAAGGAAATAATGTGACTGTTTTTAAAAGACAAAACACTGACCTTTCCTTATGTCATTACACCATGTGTTTGGGAGGGCACTTTTGAGATAGTTTTCTTCCAGACAAGAACAACTGTGCACTTTATAAAGAGCTCAAGGCAAAATAATTCATAGAAGTGAATAATGAACAATAAAACTTCCAACACCAGCAAGTTCTACCAATTATATTTTGTTTTACATTCATAAACGTCAAACTGAATCACCTTCATTATTGATTATTTTCATTATGCTGGGTAAGTTCTTACTCCAACAAAAGTTAAGTTTACTTTACCTATTACACATTTTTCAATGACACTGGGTTGGTATATTGATAATGTTCTTTCATGCTCACCTGTCAGTTGATTGTGTTTGTTTTGGTCAAAATTGTAACACATAATAACACTCAATACACCCACAAGATCTTTATATTTTCATTTGTTTTATCTACTGTATGCATGATCTGCAACAGATAGTAAAAGGCGGGAGGCCATACCACATTTTCAGCTTTTAAATTGTAGATTTAAAACATTTCAGGAGGATGTACACACATAAACCTCACTTCACAAATGACTGTGTAAACAAGATGAGAGGGCAGTGCCGGTAACATAATTTGTATAGAACAAAGTGTCAGTTATTGCATTATTTAGTATGCCATAAAGAACCGGGCTATTGATTTCCGAGCTGAAGTGGCTCCCTGGTTATTTCTGTCATTGTCAACCTCATTAAACTGATGTATGGCTCAGACTGTTCCTTCTGCCTCCTCTCATGCTGTTCTCCATTCTTCTTTCATTCACTGTCTATTCACTGTCTATGTTTTAATCTGTTGAACTCTAGTGGGCAAATTTACTGTGGCTTTGAGCCAGTTACAAATTCTGGTCAGGCATAAGTATACAACAACTAGGACCTTATTATTGAGGTGAAGTGCTGAAGTACCATCTCAAAGGTGGGGACAGTCATCTTTGCACCTGATATGTATGTGTATGAGGGTTTGCTCTTAAAACATGATTTGAAAAAGACTTTAACAAGACAGAGCAGAGCAGATATGGAACAGAAGGAAAAATTACTTCTCTGCCAACTGGAAGGCTGGGATTTTAGTTTCTCCTCTCACCTCAAGTAGAAGCGTCCTTGGGCAAGAGACCAAACTCCACACTGCGCGTCAGTGTGTAAAAAGGTGACTTGTTGTGTGACTTGTGAGTGGTCAGAGAGACTATAAGTGCAACACAGAACAAATCCCTCCATTTATCATTCTTTTAGAAAGCTTCATGCTTCCAATTTTATCAAACTGTAAAGCATTAAAAAAGTATAGAACTTTTGCAGTATAGCATGTTTTTTATTCTTTAAATAGTTCTCTCTGAGATAAACCAGATCTGAAAACTGACTCCTGCTTGCTCTAAGTTGTTGTTCTAGGAGATGTCTAAAATAATAATAAAAAAAACAATGAGGCACCATTTGTCATATGTTAGTTATACTATATATATATATATATATATATATATATATAAATTCTTTAATAACAAGTTCAGCATTTAATCTTTTTTAAAATAAATGAGGCTGATCAGAATCATGCTGATATGCACTGTGCTGTAGGTAACATGACCAAGCAGTGTAGATAAATGATACAATCCATGTATTATCAAGTCTTTTGATCGGAGATGTTGCACTGTTGTGCTCCTGTAAAACCGGAAGACTTTTTTTCATAAAAAAACTGTAAACATACATTTTTCAGAGCCATAGAGCAAGCCCAGTCATTCCCATTACATACACCAGTCAAATGTTGGATCCCTTGTCTTTTGTATGTCTGTATCGTTGTAAATCAAATTGGTTGTCATATAGGTCATACGCAGAAAAGGTTTAACAGTGTTTATAAAGGTGTTTTAAACACTTGGATGGAATTATGTATTAAGGCAATCTGTTCCATTTTTACACATGCTTTGCATGTTCCATTCAATTTATTTTTGCTTCAGACTCATAAAGTAGATTGCATCAAATACAACAAAATGCAAACACATCCATCAAGTTCAGCACGTGGGAGACAACTGCACCTATTTTTCTTTCAACACATTTTACTCTGGATCTTAGGTGCCTTTTTTTGGCATAGCTATGTGTTTCTTTGAAAATACTTCCTTCAACATAGGTGATGCTTGAAAAAAGAACAGAACAAAAATATGTCACATGTCGTTGATGCCTTTGATCATCAAGATTGCATGATGTTTTAGAATTAGAAAGAAGCACAATTTCTAGTATTGTTATCATACTGTTACCAAGGGGAACTGACTCAGTGATTCCTGCCACTGATCAAAGCAAATGAATAAAGCTTAGGCCTAGTTCACACATATCTGAGAAAACTAATATAACTTAATGCATTTTGACATTTAATCCATGTTGTGGAATTAAACATGTTTTAAGTTATTTAGTCTTTATCAAAAAACTTTCAGCCTGTTTGATATTCTCCAGTGAATATCAGCCCAGTCGGCTGATATTAGGACAAAAGTTGAAAGAGTGATTCGAGCACTGGCATTCTTCTAACAGCAGACCCTGCACACATATAAAATCAAAGAGTCACAATATATCTTATACTTATCTTCAAGTATAAGATTTTTTAACAGAAATAAAAGCTCATTCAGGAAACACCATTATATAATGTTGTTTTCCTGTATTAACAATATATTTCAACCACCAAATCCTCTCTACTAGGCCAGTGAAACTTTATTAAAACTACTAAGCAAAATTAAGAATAAAGAAACTAAGGAACTATGTACACACAAAAGAACAAAAGCAAAATGGTTGAAAACCATCATCATAAGAATAATTCAGTGAATCTTGGGTTCACTGCAGATCTAAGTTAGTGTTGTGCCATATTAAAGCCATGATGTCAGTCAGTCAGTCTAGCCGGTTGCTTTGCCGCCTGCCGTGCCCGGGTCGTCCTCCATCAGCCCTATCTGCTCCCAAGCCGCCGCTCTCAAAGGCGTCGTTCCCAAGCCGCCGCTCTCAAGTTCCCGAGTTCCAGCGCTCTATGTTCCAGCGCTCCTACGTTCCAGCGCTTCCAAGTTCCCACGTTCCAGCACTCCCACATTTTTCTGGACCCTCCAGCAGTCCCCAGTGGGTCTCTGAGCTCCCCGTTGCCGTCGGCCACCTAAAATCTTTCATTTAGACCCTAACCCGCCATCCTTAGCCTCCCTCCGCCCACCCTGGGTGGGTTGTTTTGATTTATTTTTGGCCTGGTTTTTGAGGCTGTCTGGGATCCGGCCATGAGGAGGGGGGGTGATGTCATGACCTACCTGCCTCTGGATGATTTCCAGCACCTTCCTCCTCAGCCCAGCTCGGTCTCCACTCAGCCTGATCATCTACACCTGTCTAGCTCTAATCATCTCGGACTTAATCCACCTACCAGCCTCCCAATATAAACCCTCCTCAGTCTCCTCTTTACCGCCGGTCCATCTCGTTGTCTGACACAAGTGTCTCTCATCAAGATAAGAGACTTTGTTTCCTGACCGCACTCCTCCCTTGGCTCCTTGGATTCTGCTCCAAGCTCCGCTCGGGTCCCATCCTGAAGCTCTCCTTCCAGCCTTGGGTTCCACCCCAGAGCTCACCCACGGTCCTCCAGCCACCTCCCGTCTGCCTACTCCTGCCATCACAACCATCTGCTCCATTCCGGTTAGGACTCTGGTCCTCGTCATCCACAAACCATCTGTTTTCAATAAACCTCACAAGTGAAGCTCCGTGTGTGGTGTGTGTGTTCGGGTTCATCGTGACAAATCCTAACAAAAATGAATATTGCATTTTTATCAAAATATGCTGTATTATCAAAAATTGCACAATATTTAGTTTTTTGACTTTCTGATAGGTTAATTCTCTTTTAGTTTAGAGTTTAGCTTTAAATTAGCTTTTTTTATTCATAACCATTCTACAGGTGCTGGTCATTTGAGAAGAATATATTGAAAAGTAAATGTTTACAGTAATTACATTCAAAAAGTGAAATTTGAATATTAAATTAATTCGTTACACACAGACTGATATGTTTCAAGTGCTTATTTCTTTTAATTTTGATGATTATAACTGAGAACTAATGAAAACCCAAAATTCAGTATCAGAAAATGTCAATATTGTAATAATGTCCAATATTGAAGAAACCTGGTGCCACAATTGAATTAGTTAATTAACTCAAAACACCTTCAAGGGCCTTTAAATGGTCCCTCAGTCTACTCCTGTGGGCTACTTAAGACTGCTGACTTGACAGTTCCCTAAAAGACAACCATTGACATCTTGCACAAGGAGGCCAAGCCACAAAAGTTTATTGTTAGAGAGGCTGGCTGTTCACAGAGCTCTGTGTCCAAACACATTAATATAGAAAGGCAAAGGGAAGGAAAATACGTGGTAGAAAAAAGTGTCTAAATGTTAGGGATGACCGCATCCTGGAGAGGATTATGAAACAAAACCCATTGAAAGAAGTGGGGGGGGGGGGGATTCATAGAGTGGACTGCAGCTGGAATTAGTGCTTCAAGAAAAACCACGCACAGACATGCAAGAAATGGTCTTAGCTGCTGCATTCCTTGTGTCAAGCCACTCTCGAACAAGAGACAGCATCAAAACCGTCTTGCCTAGGCTAAAGACAAAAAGGACTGGACTGCTGCTGTCCAGAGTTATGATCTCTGATGAAAGTAAATGTTTCATTTCTGTTGGAAATCAAGGTTCCAGAGTCTGGAGGAAGAAACCAAAGGCACAGAATCCACGTTACTTGAAGTCCAGTGTAAAGCTTCCACAGTCAGTGATGGGTTGGGGTGCCATGTCATCTGCTGGTGTCGGTCCTCTGTGTTTTCTGAGGTCCAAGGTCAATATAGCTGTCTATCAGGAAGTTTTAGAGCACTTCATGCTCCCTGCTGCTGACCAAACTGTATGGAGGTGCAGAATCCATTTTCCAACAGGACTTGGCACCTCGGCTGATCTTAACCCCATAGAAACCCACATAAGCGTAGGACGCGCACATGCCGCTTTGCTGTACTTTGTAACAGGTCCGGTGTGTTTCTTTCTTAACACTGTTCTCTCCTGAGAGGGAGAGCTATCCGTCTACACTACCCTGTTTCTAATATAAGGCCAAAATAAACAAAAGTGGGAAGGAAAGCGAGATTCCAGACCTCAGGAACATTCTACACAAGACGGCTCGTATAGAACGTAGTGCACAAGCATGTATTTTTTGCATACAATCCTGCACATGGAGGACTTGGCATTGTCAAATAGGTTTTCACTTGTCGCAATCCATTGTGTCACATTTACCCGGGGGGCAGCGCTACGTCATTTGCCCACACAGCAAAGCGATAAAATTACGCCGAGTGTCCTGCCTTGGAGTCAAAATGAGAGGCGCTGATATTAAAAGTTGCCATCGGCTTTCTAAAACTATGAATGAATTCGGGTCTATGTAAAGCTGTTAAAATCCCTGCCCCACCAGTCCTGGCTGCGTACCCGTAGCCAACCAAACCTCTGTTGAGCCAGATCTTTGTAAAATGCTGGAATTTCACTTTCTTTTTATTTCCCCTCAGCACCTGCTGACACAATAAATGGCTTCCGTTGGTCACTATAATCCATAAAACCAATTTCTTCCATGTTTACCGGACCAAAGCGGGCTGCATGACATCATTAAAATTGTTCTTTTGTGCATGCAGGTCAGTTTGGAGCCGCAAATAGTTCACAGTCGAGTCAGAGTTTTAAAAGTAATGGGAACGGGCTCGCAAAAAAGAAAAAAATCAATCAAATAAAATCACATTTCAGAAACAAATGGGAATTGAGCAGTAAGACCTGCTTTGGGAATGTAGCTATAATGCTCTCTGGCTTTTTTCTTCATTGTAGCTACATCTGGCATGATGTTGTGTTCAGCTGTGACACCAACTTGGAGGGGGGCAATGGCTGACCTACTGCTGTCATTAACTTCATGTCCTCTTTCTATAGATGATACACTTGGCCATGTCTTTCAGCTACTGGCTGACCTTTTATTGCAACTAACTCTATGTGCTGTCTTTCATTCTCCAGATTTGAAAACTGGCTTGGAGCTTAACTGTGTCCATCTCCACTAGTCACTAGCCACTAATGGAGCTAGTACTGCTCCTTTACCATTACATCTGTACGTTTCTCTCAAAAAGAAAGTATTTCTAGATCAGTGCTCCTGTATTATTTTTGTGTCTCTGCTCTGTCTTCTCAAGACCTCTGTAGGTCATAGCAGATGGCTGCTCACACTAATTCTGGTTCTGGTTCTGCTAGAGGTTTCTTCCTGTTAAAGGGGACTTTTCCGCTTTACTGTCTCTACATGCATGCTCGGTATGGGGGATTGTAGCAAAGTCAGTGACTTGATACAATCTGCTAGGTTTGCTTAGATTAAAAGCTTTTTAACCAATCTGTCTGTTTGATTTGATTGAATTGACTTTGTAAACCTTCTTGAGATGATGTGTTATGGATTGGCATTATCTAATAAACTGTGAATTGAATTGAATTAGATTGGTAACACCAGGTACCTGGGTAGCTTTAATTCTAACAGGTGGTACAAGCTGACACAATTAAAAGGTATCCCATTACTTAAATTTAATAGAGGACCAACTCACACAGTGGAGACCTTATGGGCAGAGTATCTACAATTAAAATGATGGTCCTCCATTAAACAAACTATATTTTTGATGATCCCAGTTAGACCTCGCCAGACGTGGTTCAAAGGCTGGGTTTCTATCATATCAAATGTGCCATGAACATCAAAACCTCCAAGCATACATTTAAAACTTTACAAAAGGCTTAGGTTTAGGATGATTGGAACTTCCAAACTCTATAAATACTGAGGCACAGATTACAATATTTCTTCAAATTAATTTGAGAAAATTCATCAGACTATGGATAGTAACTGAGCAAATGTATGCTGTGTAAGGATATCCAATATTTCATTTATCAGTCCTTTAATTTATTAGCTTAACTTTTCCAAAAGCATCAGTATCAATACATCTCTGACAGCCTGGCGATGATATCTGAAAATAAATATTGCTTTAATTCTCTCATAAAGATGAACACCCATTGGGAACAACACAAACATCCTAAAAAATAAAAAGGGCTCGTAACATTTCAACATTCAACAGTCAAGGGGTAACTGATTTAGAAGACACCTTCCATGGAAATGAATTCATACACTTCAGTGATTTAGAAAATTCACACAACATTAGGGGAGTGGTGGCTTAGCAGTAGGTTACCAAGGGGCTGGTTAAATGCAGAAGACAAATTTCATTGGAATGTACAATTGCAGTGAGAAATAAAGATTTCTTCTTCTTCTTAAAATTAATTGTTGGTGTATCACCAAAGAAACATCTATTAGCCAGTCCAAATTACAGATTAACATAGAACTCCCTCTATTAATAACAAGCATCCATATACCTAAAATCAGAAAGTCATTCTCAAAAATGTACATAAAACTTTCAGAAGTCGATTTTACAATCTTTCTTCCTATCAGTAAAAAATATGTTTTTGTTTCTAATGGTGAAGATTAACTATTTTCTAATTTGCACAAATCCTTTTAGAATCACCCAAAATGCCAACCTTCAGCTTTTCCAGTTCAAAATATTTCAGATAACACGCTACACAAAATTAACACATGTCCAAACTGCATGACCATTACTATGTTCTCTAGTAATGTCCACTTATCAATGGTTTTTGGTTGAAAGTATGTGAAGCTCGATCACAGACCCAGTCTACTCCTCACTCTGCCATCTTAGTGACATAAAAAAGTAGATTTGGAAACAAATATGTGTCACACACGTCTTGCAGTTTTAAGCATTGCAAAAAAAATGGTTTATGGTTTGTTTAAGTCGGGTAAGCTTTTACTAAAAGTTAAAGTAACAAGAGCTATTAATACTGCTTTTCTATGGCCATTTTAAGCTCCACATGACTAATTAGACATAGGCTGTGTGGAGTTTTACTGGAAAAACTCTCCCTGTAATTTAGATGCATGCCTAAGTTTAGGCAGCTCAAGACACCCACACATGCCATAAAACAAATAATGTCTGCATGACGACACTATTGTTCTGTTGACATCACGTGGGGAGATTATCCCCTTTAGGGGTGTGGGTAAGTTTAGAAAAAGTGCATGTGGCCATAATTCGGGGCTCTTCTGCCTCGGGCTGTCACCCACATTGTCTAGTTGTAAGAGCCTCAGCGCTTAACCTTGTAATCATTTATCAACCGTATTTAAATTGAAGTGTTAAAATCTAACATGTGTTGTGTCATATTATGATGATGAAATAATTGATGTCAGATTGAATTCTGGCCATGTAGCCAGTGGACAACTCAGAAGGGGGTTGTGTGAAAAAGTTTCACGTTTCAGGCTTGGACGGCCTCCCTCTCATCAGGGTGCCGGCTGTAAACCCAAAGCACTCCCCCCACATACAAAGGTCAGAGCACTCCTAGCAGAGACCCAGTTCTATTCCTGCAAGCTACATGGAACTGTAGTGTCTGCTTCTCCTCCCTGGGGCTCCCGATCAGAGGCGGGCTAGCGAGCCACCCCTGCAAGCCACATGGTCTCCATCCTGCCTGAGACAAAGGAGGAGAGAGTCCGCCCTGGACTAGCACCATGGGGATCAAGGCCTACAAGAGCCCAAAAGCTGCACAAAAACTTCTGTGAAACTTATCTGCCTACTTAGTAGGAGTGACAAGAGTAAAATTCGAATCCTCTGCGGAGCGGAGACCTGACCGAATCCGAAGAATCATTACACAGATCAAAGCTAAGTTGCACTCTGACTTCTGCGCAAACCAGCCGCGAAGTACAGAATGCCGAAAGAGTTTTGTTTATTTTTGTCAGCTGTTGCAGGAAAGCGAACTCAAGACGACGCAGATCGGTCGCCTTCCCTCAACCGACAAGTTGAGAGATCAGAGACACTGCAGGGCCTCCAAGATGTCCGACCACGCTGTCGGTTAGCTCATACCTGCAGAGCCGTAGGCTAGCTTGCTGCTGAAAGACCAACGATTTTCCCTGCTGTTCAGTGCTCCTTCCTTGGATGGCCAAAGTGGACTGAACTCACACGAGGCACCGACAGGTTGGACAGAGAGACCCAAAGGGAAAGGTTACATGGACATTGGAAAATGTTTGTTTAAGGCATTCACATGGTGTCTTTAAATAGAGAGCTAACCGAAGTAGCTCATTGCTAGCATTAATTGCCAATGATGAGTCGAGTGTGTTTTATGATTATAACAAACGTTGTCTCCACAAGGGTTTCATACATTGATGGGATATTAATGTTTATGTTATCCGGCCACTCATTATGACTAAAATAAAAGCCAAAGATTTTAAAATTAGCGCCAAAATCCACCAGACAAAATGCTATTAGCTTCTGGTAATTTCCGGTTCCAGACATTCAAAAAAGCCGTGTTCAAGCATGAAGCTTGCTTGGTTTCGCTCGACCATCGTCCGGTAGTGCTATGAGCCTTATTCCTCTGTTGATATGGAATATTAATGTCGATTTAAAGGCGTGTTGGTTAAGGGTTACTGATTTTAGCGACTGATCGCTGCAGCGACCCCTAGCGCCCGGAGGTAGAATCGCACAAATAAAATCTACCGTCCCTAAAGTAAATGATTTTACTATGCAAATCAAAATGTTAAAATGTTCTTTTCTCAAATAATGTTTTGTGTAAGTCAGGATTTGTATTGTGAATGGGTTGAAACACATACCAAATGTTGTTTTAAATTAGTAAAGGTAATTTAAACTCATTCCATATTCTTTAACAGAATGTTATTTAATTAAATAGGAATCATATTGTGAATGGATTGAAAACATGCCAAATTGTTGTTCTAAATTAGTTAAGCTGATGCTTTTTGAATCAGATCTGCAGTGCATATGATTCACTGAATTATTCTGATTATGATCAACCACTTTTGTTTTGTCTTTGCATGTACTGTATATAGTCATCCTTAGAGCGCGTTCTATTATGGTCAGCTGCCTATAGGAAAAAAAATCAAACCAGAGGAAAAGATAATGAGTGTACACATGGTCTGAGTGTGCACCAGAAAAGCAGTGAAGAAACAAATTTCAAATAGCTCAAAATCACAAAATTATTTTAAAAGTACAATAGATATTGACAGTCCCAAGCTTTGGATATTTCATCGACATCTGTTCCATCTATCATCCAAAAAGGATGATTATATAAAAAAACTGCAAACCTATTGATATATTGCTGACCACCAAAACTGACAAGCCAGGCTGGGAGCCCATTATGGGCCCATGGCCTATGAGAACCTGTGGCAAGACTAGAAAACTGCTCTCCATGGATGCTTACCATCCAGATGTTATGTTAGAATGGCCCAATTAAAGTTGAGAACTTAATCTACAGGGTAAGGACTTGTACAGGTCTAAGGTCAGAAAATCTGCTAATAGCTCTCTAGTCCCCATGCATCCTGCACACAAACTGTGTAGACTTTTACCCCCAGGTTCAGTATCTTCTCCCAGGCTATCTCTCTGATGGACACACCTTCCATCATGAGTGGTCAGCCACACTATTAGAAACCTAAATATGTTTTTTGCACTTTCAACAACTCACAACTTCCCTTTTATTCTTTCTCCATAAAAAACAACAACACACAAAGAAAATATGCTGTTTATATATGTACATGTCCGCAGTGGTGGACACAGTCATTAGATAACTAATGACTGAATTAGATAATTAGATAACTGCGGAGCTTGTGAAAGTGCACTTGTATATGTAAGGTTTTTCCATAAAAATGCTCAATAGTGGTTGTGAGAAAATTACTTGATTGTGCAAACAATCTTGGCCAAATAAAAAGGATTCTGATTCTCAGAATCTTTGACAACATTTAAATATTCCTACTCCCAGTAAAACAGGTGGAGGTTTGTTGATGTAGCCTGACAAAACAGGCCTATTAATACCCCCTTAATGGTTTTAAGGGGTATTACTAGTTTTGCAAAGAACAGTATGTCATCAAGTCCATGAAAAGTTTCTTCTTTAATGCTCATTTAGGATTTTTTTATACTTTTTTACAGCTTTAGCTTTATTTATCATATGACACTGAGATGTTCTTTTTTAAGTTTCAGAAAATATTTTGGGACAGAAGTTATAAAACGTGAAATTTGCAAGCAAACAATGAGTTCCATAGCAGTGAGTAAAGTTGCTTACTATCAAACTTCTGGCTATAAAACCATCTTAACAAACACAGTGAGGGTAAGATTAATGTATGTCTAAAATCCAAATGTTGGATAGAACTCACTGAGTTTGCCAAGCTTATTATGACTGTGCTGAGACAAGACTGTGCTGGGCTGAACTCAAGTACTGAGTAACGTTATTTTCCTCTAGTAAGAAAATAAAACTTGGTGTTTTTCCCCCCTTCCATACAAACAAAGATTTGTTGTAATCCTGCCTCATTTGCTAAAACCTAGATTTTGGTCTATTTCCATGAAAATGAAGTGCTGCTAATCTGAGATCTGAGTAAATAGAAAAGCAGTCAAATCCTGTTTGGAATACATGCAGCAAAAAGGGCCTGAAAGTAAAATGGAAAAACTGCAAAAAAAGAAGAAAAAGAACCCTAACCCAAATTGGAGAGCTATGGGTTTTGTCTTGTGGCCCTTCTTACCTTTTATTTATAAGAAAACTTAATACCAATGACTAAACTTTACTCTTAATGCCCACCTGTCTATGGCTTTTGTTTAATATGAAGACCTATCAACATTCCTAGAGTACATAGGCGCAGTCTACTCCTCACTTTGCCATTAATGACATCACAAATTCAGATTTGGAAACAAGTATATGCCACTCATGTCTTGCAATTTTAAGCGTTGCAAAAAAATAAAATAAAAAAGCAACCCATTGGGGATGTTGAGTCTGGGTGCAGCTGTTGGGTCCTGCTGGTGCCAGAGGTCCTGGCAGGGATTATGGTTTGTTTAAATTGATTAAACTTTTGCTTAAAGTTAAAGTAACAACAGCTATTAATGCTGCTTTTCTATGGCAATTTCAAGCTAGTCGACCCGCCCCAGCTTTGCTTTACTCTACCCGTTTGTTTACACAGACCCAGTTTGGCCAGAAAGTGGCAATCACTTCCTGGGGGTGGCTTTAAGCCCCACCTCCATCCAACTGTGTTTTGTTCTCTGCTGCTACTAAGTATTACTGTGTGACATTAAACTTTAAAGAAATATGCAAGAAATCGCAAAGAATGAAAAAGTAAATAAATCATTCTAAATAAAAGCATAGATAAAACAAATTTAAAAGATCAGCCTGAAGGCTTATTTATAATGGGGGCACAGGACTCTGCAGCGGCCAAGGCCCTCCGGCTTAATTTGTTTGCTTTTGTGTTTTTATTCGTGCTATCACCACTCCAAGCTCTAATACAATATCAGAGAGAGAAGCCGTTGGAGCTGCGACCCAACCCCAGAGTGCACAAACTGTACCGACCATCAAATCCGGACTTTATTCACCCTGACCTGCAACAGACAAAAGAAGCTCCACTGTATCCACTCTGGAAGCCCAGAGATCGGGGTAAGTGAAGAGATGCCGAGGCTGTCAGGCTGGCCTGCTGACTCTGCTAAAAGCTAACCTATTCAGACCGACTCTCCCGGACCTGATTCTGGCCAACGTAAGATCCCTCGCCAACAAACTTGACCAGATGTGGTTAAGAATTGCTGTGCGCAAGATGGACAGCTCTCTAGCGATTTTCACAGAATCCTGGTTAGAGGGCAGTGTCCCCGACGAAGCAGTAGGATTGGAGGAGCGCACGCTGTTCAGGTCTGATCAAATGGCATATGCGGAGAAAAGCACAGGATGAGGTCTGGCAATTTACATCTAGAACACCTGGTGCACTTCAGCAAAAGTCGTTGAAACCTTCTGCCCACCTGACCTGGAATACCTTGCAATTAAGTGCACACCATTTAAACTGGCTATAGTGCTCAGCTCTGTGATAATCATTGAATTTTACATCCAACCGAAAGCTAACACTAAGCTAGCTCTTGAGGAACTTTACTGCTTTGTTACTAGCCAAATGAACAGTAACCCAGAGGCCACTGTGATTGTTGCTGGGGACTTTAACCATGTTAATTTAAAGGCTGTGCTCCCCATGGTCCAGAAATTCATTAAGTTCCTGACCAGAGACAATAATACATTAGATCAAGTTTACTGTAACATCCCAGGAGCATACAATGATGCTGCAGCCCCACACTTCTGTTCATCCGATCACATCTCTGTGGAGCTGATCCCTCCCTACAAGCCACTGATCTGCAGAACCAGACTGGTGATAAAAAGTGTTCAGGTCTCGACAGAAGTGCCCTGCTCAGATCTACAGGACTGTTTTAGAAACACTGATTGGGATGTATTTAAAGAGGGTGCTGACTTAGAAAGATACACATTATCTGTACATTCCTATATCCACTTCTGCCCTGACGCTGCATTTCTGTCACGTAATGACGTCGGAGTTAAAGGCTGTCCAAAATCGGCACAGCAGTCCGAATCTACTTTCCAGCCCATGATAAAGTTCTAACTGTCGACCCCATGAAAGGTCAAGGAACAAGAGCTACGAGAAGAAGGTAGAAACTATTAAGGGTATTTGGATAGACCCTAATATGGGGGAGGAGGGTGACACATCTGTACAGTCAGATATGTCACCCCCCCCCCCCCCCATATCTGCCTTAACAGATTGGGGGGTGACAGAGAGGGAGACAAGACTGTCTGATCTGCTCCAAAATTTGCATTACAGAGTTAAAACTTAAGGCTTTATGAGGATGTTTTTGCTTCAGCCATGACAAGAACGACGATAAGGACTTTAAAGCGCTAAACCACAAACTTTTGACAACAGTGGAAGTATTTCTAATGGCAACAGCTATCAATGCTGAAGTAAAGAAGCTTTTATTTGGACTGACGAGGAGGTGGAACTTCTCCTCTGAGCTACACTTGACTAGAAGACCAGGAAAGCACATAACAGCAGGTTTAAAAGCCTGTCCAGCACAACTGCATCTATGGAGATCGCCATTGTTGTTAGTAAGGCAAGGCATGCATGTTAATGGAGAGGCACAGTCTACCTAGGCTTGTATGTGCAAATATGACAGCTAGTTATGTGAATAGGGGTTTCACGATGCACGCTTCCAACCAATCCACTCTGGTAGCTGGTTTCAGACGTAGTTTTGCGACACCAATTAAGTCACAGTACTTGCAACACAGTAAGTCAGTTTTGCGACCGCTTCATTGTGTCAGGACCCCCTAACCAATAAAGAAGCTTGTCGTATACATCCAAACCCAGCTTCATCTGGATGGGGCCTCAGAACAGGGGTAAAATAGTTAATGAGGAATTCAGTACAAAGCATAGCAGTTCCACTTTATATGTGCCACAATTGAATTATTTAAATATGAAAAAGATAAAAGAAGACACATGCTATGTGTCAGGATTTGTCTATGATGAACCCAGAACCACACACATGGGACTGAAATTGAGAGTCTTTATTGAATGGTAGATGATGAAACCAGAGAAGCAGGACTGCACGGGAACAGGGATACAGATGAGAGCAGGAGCTGACGGCCCGGGGAGTTCCTGGAGACAGAGCACAGCAGCAGGTCCCACAGCACGGTAGAGAGTGAACCAGAGCAGAGCCACAACGGGATTGTCAAACCTGCAAGTATTCACCCAGCCAAGCTGAGTCACAACAGGATTGTTAGCTTGGCTGGGTGAATTCTTGCAGGTCAGAGTCTCAACAGGATTGGCAACTGGGCTGGATGAATACTTGTAGGCCAGAACCACAGCAGGATAAGCAGCAAGGCAGGGTGAATACTTGCAGGTTAGAGTCACAACAGGATAGTGGCGCTGACGAGACTGGAATAATCCATGGCAAGCTGAGGTAAAAGAGAAGCAGAGGTGGCAGGATTCCAGCAGCAAGTAGATAACACACATGTAGAGAAGCAAGGAGTAGGTGTTGTCTGATGACAAACCGGCAGAGGAGTGGAAGAAGAGTGAGGCTTAAGTAGGGAGGCTGGCAGGTGAAATGAGTCTGACTGATTAATGATTAACAGGTGTGACTGACTGCAGAGGGAGCGAAGGGAAGGCTAAGTGAGGGGAAGGAGGAGCTGAAAACTAACAGAGAATAAAGTCAAATCATAACTAAAACCCTAACAAGGAGGAAAAAACTGAAAACTAATAATAAACAAAAATCATGTCAAAACTAAACCCTGACACTATGTCCCTATTAAAACAAATAAAACATTGTATAAATTAAATATACACAAAAAATTATCTGACAATTTTTTTTAACAATGCTAAAATTTTAGTCTCATATCTGAAGACCTCTTCTGTGTGACTCCTGCTGTGGACAGGTGAAGAAAATCAGAAAATAAAACCAGACAACTGCCCACTTTATAACAAGCTTGTTTCTTTTATCAGCTCTTCAACTGTCTTGTTGCAACTGCTGTGTCGAGTCACTTTAGGGTTGACCATCAATTGCTGAGCCTCAACACTGAGCCCTCACCACAGGGGCATTGATCCAACCTGCTGTTTTATGAATAGAGCTCTTTGCTCTGCTGGGTTACCATTTTACTACCCCAGGAGAAGAAAAGAAAATCAATATTTTATGCAAGTAGTGACATCTTTTATTGAACATAAGGAGAAAAAAAAAACAATAGCAGGAAAGCTTCCCATCTCAGAACAGCATAAGGGTGTTATTATTTTGGTGCAATCTAAAAGCCACATGGAAATATTGTTTAATATTAAGGAATTTGAAATCAGCTCAAAGTAATATTCTAAGTTTATGATGAATAAAGGTTTAGCTTCAACGTCAGATCAATATTTACAAAGCTTGCTATATCCTGTGTTATGATTACTCGACTAAATTTACTCAACTAAATTTCTCAAACTTAAGTAGTCGTCATAGTTTCTGTGACAATGGCTAATTCTTCTGAGATGAGCTAAGTCAACAGGCATGTATGATCAAACCTTACCCTTTGACAAAGGGGGTGTTGTGACTCTCTCATTATGACACAAATTTAAAATTTATGTGACAGCCTTACCTTGGACACTTTACTGTAAAAAAAAAAAAAAAAACGTATTTTCTGAACCAATGTGCTTTACTAAAGCAATGCTTTTCCTCATATTTTATTTTCCAGGCTTGGTCCTTTCTGAACTTGCATCGTTAGTAATAATTGGTTGAGTCATACAACTCAGGCTGACCGCAGACTGCTACTAGCAGCTTGTCTTCTATGTTGAATGGAAACAGCTTTGTCTCTGCAGTAGTCCTTCACATCACAGTCACTTCCAGTTCTCGATTAGTTGTCACGGTGTGACAAGACACAAAAGTTTAGATTTTTCAACTCCAACAACTGTCACTTCGTACCCATCGCAGGTGTCGTGTTGCTCTGGCTTCGCTTAAATCACCAAAATTGAGTGTTGTGTGTCGCTAGAATTGCCTCTGTGGCCTCGATTAGCGTTTTGCGTTACATCGCTTATGTGTTGCACCTGTGCATAGGGATATCATGTAAATCTGTCGCTCGGCCGGCCACATTTGCGTTTAATGTAAACACTCTTAAGAAAACACACAAAAAAACAAGACAAACACACAAAAAAGGGTTCACAAACATCCATCGGCAGAGACAAATTACCCGCAACCTGTTCCCAGAATTACATGACTGGTGGACACTCCCGAAACATTATAATTAAATTCAATAACAATTGAATTTGAAGAGCGCATTTTACAGGGGGTCAGCAATAATTTTCATTGCATGCATTTCTTTATGAGTTAAGTAAGTACAGAGCTCTGTTGTAAGGTTTTCATAACCTGACAGAATTTTCCATCCATCCATCCATAAAAAAAATTTGATGGATGATGGACAGCCACCATTGGAATCCAGCGATTCCAAGGTGGCTGGCGAAATGAACTGCTGTTTGGTGCAAATGTACAGACCATCTGATAAAAATAAAGAGTTGACCCTCCAGCTCACAGAGGAGAAATCTACTATTATAATACTTGGCAGGTGGCTTGTGAGCATCCTCACACCCGCCCAATTACTCTTTCCCTGGGCAACTCAGGAGAACAAGAAATATCCGCCCCTCTCCTAGAGTTGGGTTCCAGGGCCCATGGTGAGCATACAGGTGAATCCAACTATTTCTAGTACCACTTAACCTAAAACAGAAGCACACAAGACCGCCATTTATGGTCTCTGACTGTGGTCTCTGACTGTGTTGGTCTCTGACTAAAAAGATACCAACATTAATGTGATTTCTTTGTGAAACTATATGTTCTTGTAGTCTGCATATTCCATGAATTTCTGACATAAAAGTGTAAATTGGCTGCTATATATATATATATATATATATATATATATATATATATATATATATATATATATATATATATATATATATATATATATATATATATTTATTGAATATTTTAATATTTCATCTTTATTTGAATATGCCATATTATTAATAATTGTTCAATACTTTTATTTTTACCTTTCTGTTAAGTTCATTCTCTGTTGCATTAGAATTAACTTTATACTAGATTTGCTCCTTTTTCCATCACAGATTTAGTGTGTAACTATTATTTTTTGCACTGTCATGCCTGAATTTGCCCAATGTGGGACAATAAAGATATTTGTAATGAGAACTTTTGCTCACTGTATATAATGGTTGGCTGTGGTGGCTGCACTTAATATTGTTTAGGAGGGTCAGAATAAAGGGGACTGAATGAAAATGAAGGTCATTCCTTTTTATATTATCTGTTGAACATTTTGTTAGTTTTTTTTCCTTTTATTATACACTTTAAAGTTATGCACTATGTTGTGTTGGTCTGACACATGAAATTCCAGTAAAATACATAAAATAAAGTTAGTAGTTGTGATGGGATACAGATTGAGGGTGTGAATATTTTTGCAAGGCATTTTACAGAGCAAGAAACTCGTCATACTGCTTTGACCTCACCCTCAGACGAGTAAAGATTTTCTGCTTTTCTCTCAGTGAAATAACTTATTTTACATAAACAGGTTATAGAGAATGATAAAGGATCAACCCTACAGCAGAACATGTATAATCCTTTCTCTGCAAATTATCTAAGCCAAATAGAGACAAAATTAATGGCCAATTTATTTGAAGTACCTTTTTAACATTTTAGCTATGGCATTATATCATTTAATGAAATGCATAAAACTCAAAGGGTTTTTGACACTGTTAGAAGTAGAAGTTATTCGGAATGTAATTTTAGGAATATCACTCCTTAGATAATGTAATAACCTGCAGTTGGTGACCCCACAAGTACATTACGCTACCTGATTTTATAAGAAAAGCAACGGAAACCATTAAATTCAAGCTCTACATTTCAACAAAACAGAAGCACTATTACATTTCAAAGCAAAAGAGCGAGTCATTAGGTCAACTGCCTAAAACAGGGAGGGAAGTGTTGTGATGTGTTGTTATGGGTCTTACCGCAAAGGCGGGTCTCATTTTCTTGCTGAAACAGCAATAATGAGAATGAGGATGGCAAGGATAAAGGCTCCGGCCAACAGAAGGTAACACTTTCTTTTCCTCAACTGCCTCTGTAAAGAAAAAGAACCATGTTTCATCATTATTCCTTATACCCCATCACACTTCAGCATTGTAAGGTTACAGTTCAATGGTGAAAAAATTATATGTAGCTTGAAGTAAATGCTCCAGCATCACATTATACAGTAGAATAGTTAATATGATTGCCAGCCAGACCAGGATGCCAAATCTTTTTTGGGGACAGGCTGAATAATTGTACTGCAATAATTGCACCAGCACAGAGCCCAAGACACAATTCGTGACACAATTCCTGGAATTCATGTAAGGCCTATTTTTTTTTTTCATGTTCACACACACTTATGCACTAAAGATTTTATAATTCTGGACTTTTTGGGTGGATCAACACCTCTCCAGATTCATACCTATTAGCTTCATTCAGTGCACCTGCGTACACGGCAAACCAGTTCATCATTCACACCTGTTCTTTGCCGTTCTTAAGCCTGCTACAGATAAGACAGTATCAGATAATCAAAAACAGTAGCCTGTAGATGTCCAACGTTCTTTTTCTGCCTGGCTGCATGCCTTGTTTATGACCACAATCACATCTTCTGGATTTCCTTTGTCTTGCCTTGCCCTTGTCAGACCCCAACCTCGATTCTGCCCCTTGACCAAATCCCTTTGCCTTATCCTAGGATTTGCCAGCCCTGCTAGGCCTTTATGTACACAGCCCATGCCTGTCTTAAGGATCACATTCAAGCCTCTAAGATTCTGCCTGATACTGTCACAGAGCTTAAAGCTAGCTACCTTCACTATCAAGCAACAATCTGTTGTGACATCATATTCCTCTCTGCACCTCATTGCTAGCTTCCCCAAGAAAAGAAGGAATATCTTAATAGAATGCCATTCCCTGCTTCTATTTTTGAGTTTCCACATATTCCTCACAAGCCACTAACCTGTCTTCCCTCCCCGCAGTGGTTCCTGTCCATGAATCCGGCAGATTCCAGTTTCAACACCTGCGTCTCCTTTAAAATAAACCTTTAAAACCGATCTCTGTGTCTGGCCAAAATGTCTGGGTCCTGTGTCTAGTGTGTTACACATAATACAGTCCCTGTGTTAGGGTTCACTACGAAGTGTTTTGTTGCATATCTTTGCAGCTGGTCTTGTTGCTATCTGTGTCTTTTTTCTCATTGTGGCTGTAAGAGGATTGTTTTGCAGCTGATTGCTGGATTTTGTTTGTGCCTTTGTGTCTCTGTCCTTGGTATTCATTTCCCACTCTTCCTGCCATGTTTCTCATCAGTTTGTACATAATACCTTAACAGTAATAAAATAAATCACCAAAGTCAGGCATCGAGGGCTGATTTAAAGATGTAATGCCCCCTAGTTAAAGCAAATATGTTTGACATCACTATGGCAACCAGAGAACCACCCTGCTTGCCATGAAACAGGACATGACAAAAGGGGAAAAAAATAAGTATGCAGCCTGGTAGTCACAACTACTTAAGTGCTAGTCAAATGCAATGCATTGACCCAATAACATCACTTAATCTCATGCTACTTTGTGCAGATGCTCCATCTGCACCAAATAACATTTACTCACTTCTAGATGCTTTTTGCTTAAGGTGAGGTAGTCTGACATAGTTTCTGATTAACTCAGTTAATAATTATTTGATCATTGTTTGACCATTCAACCTTCAAGCCCTAATGGTAGGTTGATCCATAAATTTGGAAAATAAGTCAAAATAGATGATAATGCTAAGTAACTTATTGCATCCTGACCCAGACCAACATTGGGAATTCTAGATTATTCATTCCAACATATAGAGATTATGCCATATAGGTGGTTGTAGTGGTTTTTTTTTTTTGTCAATGATGAGGATGACAAAATAATTTCAGACACCTTTTTTTGTAACAGTAATGAGACAACGATGAGATAAACATGGCTCAGTGATGACTAAGGTGAGAACTTGTGTGAATTTTTGATGAGACAAGAGAAGACAAAAATGTTAAAGGGTGATCTGTTAGACGTCCAAAGGTCATGGCCCACTGTGCATGTAAACAGTTAGGAGCAGCAATGCAGCTCAAGTTTATCCAACCTCCATGCTGAGTTAATTAATGTATAGATGAAAGGACATCTTGAAAGGATCCATGGAAATATTGCAGTTCCATCTAATTTTAAAACGAAATGTATTGTAAAGGGATACGGTGGTGAATGTGGCCAGAAAACTAGATGAGAAACTAGCACAAATCTTAAGTAGTACCTGAAGTACTGTGTCTTTAGCTCCTCATAACCACTATTGAGCATTTTTCTAAACCTTACATACACAAGTGTATTCTCGCAAACATACGGGTGCTTGGATTCAGGTGCTTACTGATTCACTTCTATGCAGAAAACTCATATCATTAGGTTTAGCTGTCACTTTATTCATGTCATATTAAATAATACTGAGTATTTTTCAGTGATGTTATCAAGTCATTGGTTGTTTTTACCCATAGTACTTTATTGGTTGGTTTTGCTGTTCTTTTTAAATCCCTCTTTGCAGGTGTAGAAGTAGACTCGGAGGATATTATCTTGCTCTCTCATTTTCCTCTACTTTTTCACCTTTTCTCCCTTTTAGCTCATCTTTTTCTCTTCTTTTCTTTCTTCTACCTTCTTGTTTTTGTGTCCATTGAACATGAAATGTTCCCAGAATAAAGTCTAATGAATATTTTTGCATATATAAATCTAGTGGAGCACTACAGCGAAAAAAGTAATCCTCCACTCGTGAACGTAAAATCTGTTGGGCTCGCTTTAGCATTAAGACACCAATTTTTAATGCTACACTGTCTGACAGGACGCATGGAAAAAAAACTTTCTTATCATTACATTAACTGCATGTTGAGTAAAGTTTTTTTTTTACTTTTCCAAATTATCAAACTCTTCAAATCCAGTCCTCATTGTCATTTAAGCAATATACACAGTTACTAATAAACTCTTCTCTGGTTAACGCTCTCCTTGACGCTGGACGGCCATGTCTTGGTAGTTCTGCTGGTGGTCCATCCTTTCTCCATGTTCAGGCAATGGATTGAACAGAGCTCTGGGAGATGTTCAAAGCTTGAGAGATTGTTGTAGAACCTGACCCTGCTTTAAACTGAAACAAATTCTGTTCCCTTACCTGTCTGCTATGTTCCTTGGTCTTCATGAAGCTCTTTGTTCTTGATTATTCTCTAACAAACATCATAAATCAATTAAATACACACATGGACTCTTTGCCAATGGATTTATTTAAAGGTAAACTATTAAAGGGGGCTGAATGAAAATTTCTAACACACTTTTTAAGTTTTCATTTTCCTTCCAACTTTACAATTGTGAACTATGTGATCCATTTCATAAAATGTCAACAAACTATCTCTAAGTTTGTTGCTGCAAAATTTAAAGAACATTAAATTGGTATAAATACTTTTTGCAAAGGACTGTAGGTAATTTTAAAAAAAAACCAGCAGTGGTTCTGATTTCAAAAGGGCCAATTATTCATCTCACAAAATATATCAATTAATTTTTCCACATCAATTAACTTGTAGCATAAAAAAGAAGGAAGTGTTTGCTGTGTTGTGCAGTAAAAATGCAGTAAAAATGCAGGAAACAGCGAAAAGCCGGGTTTACGGGGATAGTTCTATATTTTTCTTAGCTGCTTGTCTCCTCGGGCGGTGACGATGTGTTGGAGCACTGAATCTATGTTGTTTTGAAACGCTTTTTCTCCCATTTTTTCCCAGCCTGTTTTCTGCTACAAAGGCAGCGAGAGCAGCGGCGTTAGACCAGAGACGAGGCTGGAGTCTTTAAATCCTGACACGCTTCAAAGCACGGAGAGAGCAATTCATCTTCTTATCTGAGACTCAAAACAGGCTTTCTGTGTGGAAGAGAGAGGGAGAGAGGGGAAGAGCGAAGATGGAAAGAAAAAAAAATGCTGTCGAGTAATTTTCCGTTTAAACGTTCCACTCCACAACAATTTGCATAAGCAGCCCTGCGTCTGTGATAAGAAGATTGGTAATTTTCAAAGGCTCTGTGGGGATTGAGAATTAAAAGCCTTTCTCCACTATCTCCCCTCATGCAGCTGGCCACCACAGATTCCCCTGCTTCTCTCACACATTTCCTCCTAAACTAGTCCTTATAAACTTTCTCTTCCTCTCTCCCTTTTTTCCTCTTCTCCTTTCTCTTTCCTCCCCACCCACTCCTCCCATACACTCTTCCCTCTCTTTTACATCCCAATGCTGCTGTTATTTGCGGAGTACACAAAAATAAATAAGGTAGATTTGAGGAACAAGAAAAGGCTTAACATAACAAAGGAAGTTTTGCAGTATTTTGAAACCAGAATTTTACAGAGCGCTGTACAAGCTAAGAGGGAAGACAAGGCACGGAAGAGATGGGATGCTCTTATCACAAACAACTTAATCTTCCAGAGTATATTTCCTTAGCACTGGCACTTCAGGGCATATGGGCGGCCACAAGGCATAAGAAATAAAATACTGTTTCACACCTTTTCAAAATCATAATTACAATCTAAAATACAGAGCAATAGGTGTGGCTAATATGTTTCAAGGGGAAAAATTATATATATATATATATATATATATATATATATATATATATATATATATATATATATATATATATATATATATATATATATATTATATGTATATATATCTAATATGTTTCAAGGGGAAAAATTATATGTATATATATGTATATATATATATATATATATATATATATATACTGTCAGATTTGTCTCGGTGAACCCGAACACACACACACAAAGCTTTGTTAAGAGGCAGTTTATTGAAAGGTTTGGATTGTGGATGGAGAGAACCAGACCGGAGGACGCTGGAGAGCTGCGGGTGTTGTGCTGCAGAAACAGGAAGCCCTTTAGGCTGCAGTAGAACCAGCAGCACAGCAGAGAGAGTTCTTGGGGCGCTGGGGTAGCAGGAGAACCAGCAGCGCAGCAAATAGATGACTTGGAGCGTGACGTGGGAAAATCTCTGACTGGCAGACGTCGGAAACTCTGGCTGGTAGACGAGGTTTGGGTGAAGAGTCAGACATCTGAGGAGGATGAAAGACAGACTGGCAGGGAACAGGAGAGCGAGGTGACCTATGTGCAATGCATACTCCAAAACTGGAAAAAATGTCTTCATAGGGAGATGGCATTAGCTTATTTCGTCCGGGAGGTGTAGTACTTCATTGTTGAAGATACAGGAGCTTTACTGACCTCTTTTTGTAGTTGCTCTCCTTAGCATTAGCGCAGCTGGCATCTGACATCTGTCTGCATTTCAGTTTTTTTTGTGATTTTATCTCACAGATGGAATTAGGGATAAAATTGTAAGGGTTTTAATGTAAGTCCAGACCTCTACATGAAATGTTGTAATGGGACCTTGAGAGATTGGTAAATATTTGCAACCCTGAACAAACTAAATAAATGGCAACATTTTAAAGGATGGTATAAAGTGATCTATCACTGAGGATTTTAAGTTATACTGTCTCGTTTTGGTTTAGTCTTTGTGTGAAGATCGGTTTGTTTTAAGTAGCAATGCCTCTAAGGAAGGCATTGTCAGGATAACCAGAGCAACTGAATCAGCATTTTTTTCATTGGAACCCCCAAACATTTGTATGGAGGTAATTTTTGTCATGGTTGAGTTTTGGTTGGGCTTTGTTTTTCTGTTATTTTCATTTTTTCATCTTTTTTGAGTTAGGTTTAATTTTATTTGTTTTCAGTCATCAGTTATTTTCTGTCAATTTTTCACCTCACCTCCTCAGCAGTCAGTCACACCTGTTATCATTTGCTGGTTAATTAGTCAAACCCTGGTTTCACCTGTTAGTTCTCTATTTAAACCTCCCTCTGTCTTCAGTTCAGCACTGGGCCGTCATCATTCCTCACCTATCCATGCCAGTCCCCGTTTTGCCTTGGAAGCTTTGTTTTGCTCCTGTTGTTAAGGTTAGTCCTGCCAGTTACTCTAAAGACTGTTCGTTCACTGTTTGTTCCTGGAAAGGCTCTGCTCTGTGCCTTGGTGTCTCTCCAGTTCTGCTAACCTGACTAGCCGCCCTGGAGAAGCTCAGCTCTGGGCATCGGTTACTCTCTAGTTCTGCTAACCTGACTAGCCGCCCTGGAGAAGCTCAGCTCTGTGCCCTGGTGTCTCTCAAGTTCTGCTAACCTGACTAGCCGCCCTGGTGAAGCTCAGCTCTGTGCCCTGGTGTCTTCTATGAACTGCTAACCTGAGTGCTATGAGGCCTGCTAGCCGAGCAGCTCTTAGCAAGTGTGGACTCTCTGTCTCCAGGCCGTCAGCTCCTGCCATCACCTTCACTCAGTTTCTGTGCAACCAGCTCCTCATCAGACCTCCACCCATCAACCTTGCAATAAAGACTCTCAAACTTTTAGTCCCGTGTGTGTGTCCTGAAGTTCATCGGTAAACAAAATCTTGACAGTACGGCCCAGTCAAAAGGTGAACTCAGGCGCCATGCGGGGCTTACCTGCTGGAGTTGACGACCCGGAGATCCTCGCATATTTGGAGATGTGCGAACGCCAGATGAGGGAGAGGTATGCCAAGATGGCTTCCGCCCGGGACCCTGCGCCACCCGTCCGGACTGACTCCACTCCCCAGGTGGTTTACGTGGGCGTTGTTACGGCTACCCCGGAACCCGGGAAAGGAAGCCGCTCAGCCTCTCGTCGTCTCGGTCATCATCTCCATGACTCACAGCTGGCCCCTCGAGTAAGGCACATCGTTCCACCTAGCAGACCCCCACGCATCGAGGAGAGCCAGCTGTGGGAGTTCTACTACGGAGACCGAGACGACCTTCTGCCCTGTTGGCCAGCTGCCACCCTCGAGATTGCCTCAGATTCCTCATCTGTCCCCTCCCGGCGAAGACGGCGTAACCACCGGCGCAGAGGGTCCGTCAAGGTTCAAGAGGAGGATCCGCCTCCAACCTCGGCGCTCTCTGAAGCCTGTAGCCCGGCGCCGATCTCCGAAGCCTGTAGCCCGGCGCCGCTCTCCGAAGCCTGTAGCCCGGCGCCGCTCTCCGAAGCCTGTAGCCCGGCGCCGCTCTCCGAAGCCTGTAGCCCGGCGCCGCTCTCCGAAGCCTGTAGCCCGGCGCCGCTCTCCGAAGCCTGTTGCCCGTCACAGCCCGAAGTAGCCGAAGAGTTGGTTCAGTCTCCGCCCGAAAGCTTCGAGCTGCCTAAAACAGACCCGTCGGCCGACGAGGTAGTTGTTTCGCCTCAAGCCGAGGCCGACGAGGGAGCTGTTCCGCCTCAAGCCGAGGCCTCCGAGGGAGCTGTTCCGCCTCAAGCCGAGGCCTCCGAGGGAGCTGTTCCGCCTCAAGCCGAGGCCTCCGAGGGAGCTGCTTTGCCTCAAGCCGAGGCCTCCGAGGGAGCTGCTTTGCCTCAAGCCGAGGCCTCCGAGGGAACTGTTCCGCCTCAAGCCGAGGCCTCCGAGGGAACTGCTTTGCCTCAGCCCGAGGCCTCCGAGGGAGCCGCTTTGCCTCAGCCCGAGGCCTCCGAGGGAGCCGCTTTGCCTCAGCCCGAGGCCTCCGAGGGAGCCGCTTTGCCTCCGCCCAAGTCCCGTGAGGAGGTCCAGGAGGACCTGCCTCCGCCCAAGTCCCGTGAGGAGGTCCAGGAGGACCTGCCTCCGCCCAAGTCCCGTGAGGAGATCCAGGAGGACCTGCCTCCGCCCAAGCCTCGTGAGGAGGTCCAGGAGGATCCGCCTCTGGCCTCGGTTTCCGCCGAGACCTGTAGCTTGGTGCCGCCTCCGACTGATCTGTTTGGCCGGAGCCGCAGATTGCGGACTTCGAGCCGCTCGACTCTGCCTCGTCGGGGCCGTCCACCACGGCGCCTGCCTCTGACTCCTCTGTTTGGCCGGAGCCGCAGACTGCGGACTTCGAGCCGCTCGACTCTGCCTCGTCGGGGCCGTCCACCACGGCGCCCGCCTCTGACTCCTCTGTTTGGCCGGAGCCGCAGACTGCGGACTTCGAGCCGCTCGACTCTTCCTCGTCGGGGCCGTCCACCACGGCGCCCGTCTCTGACTTTCCTGTTCGGCCGGAGCCGCCGACCGTGGTCTCCGGGCCGCTTGACTCTGCCTCGTCGGGGCCGCCCTCCTCGAGGGTTTAATCGGGCGATGCTGCTCCGCCGCCTGCCTCGTCCAGGACGACCTCCACGAAGACTTTTTCTTTTTTTTGCTTAGCAGCCGTTTTTGCCTGAGCCCTTAAGGCCAGTGCCTTGTTTGTTTTGGGCTCGATTTCAGTTTTTGATTTACTTAGGATTTTTGGGGTTTTAGAGTTATTTAGGGGTTCTTGTTTTCTTAGAGTTCTTAGTCTCTGTTTTGCTTTGTTTTTCCTGCTCCGTTTTAGGATTCTAGAGTTCGCCTTAGTTTCCAGGCTTTGCTTTATTTCCTCATTTATAGCCTTAGTTCTCTGGTTTTCTCGTTAGTTTACTTATTCATGTTCTAGTTTTCTTGTTTTGCCTTAATTTCTAGTTTAGCTTTAGTCTCATAATTTTGCTTTATTGTTTTTTACCTTAGTTTTTCAGCTTCAGTTTTGTGTTACATTAGCTATCTAGTTTTTCATTAGTTTACCAGTTCGGGTCCTAGTTTCTCTGTTTTGTTTTAATTTTCTGGTATCGTTTTAGTTTTCTGCTTAGTGTTTTGTTTGATTCAAGGGTTAGCTTTAGTTTTTCTTTTGTGGTGCTATCCCTGTTCTAGTCTTGCCTTTATTTTCTATTCTTAGTTTAAATTCTTTATTTTGTCCTGCGCTCTCCCAGTGCTCCTTAGTTCCTAGCGCTTGCTTAAGCTTCTGACCCCTGATATGAGCTGTTTCACGCTCCTTCGGTTTGGCTTAGTTAAGTTTTTGGCCTTCTTGTTCCTCGGCCTTCTCAAATTTAGACCCCTTGGATCCTCGGCGTGTTAGGACGCCCTTTGTTCTCGGTTCCCCGGCGTGTTTGGACGCCCTTTGTTCTCGGTTCCCCGGCGTATTTGGACGCCCTCTGACTCTTGGTTCCCCGGCGTGTTAGGACGCCCTCTGACTCTTGGTTCCCCGGCGTGTTAGGACGTCCTCTGACTCTTGGTTCCCCGGCGTGTTAGGACGTTCTCGATTCCCCGGCGTGTAAGTACGTCCTCCGTTCTTGTTCCTAGGCGTTTTAGATGTTCCTGCTTCCCTCACATTCCGACGTTCTCTTCCCCAAGCCCCGGCGTTTACCTCACGCCCCGGCGGGTTTCTCTTTGGCGTTGTTGTGCGCCCGTTCCTTCCCTTTGGCGCTGTTGTGCGCTCGTTCCTTCCCTTTGGCGTTAAGTACGCCCGTTCCTTCCCTTTGGCGTTAAGTACGCTCGTTCCTTCCCTTTGGCGTTAAGTGCGCCCGTTCCTTCCCTTTGGCGTTAAGTACGCTCGTTCCTTCCCTTTGGCGTTAAGTGCGCCCGTTCCTTCCCTTTGGCGTTAAGTGCGCCCGTTCCTTCCCTTTGGCGTTAAGTGCGCCCGTTCCTTCCCTTTGGCGTTAAGTGCGCCCGTTCCTTCCCTTTGGCGTTAAGTGCGCCCGTTCCTTCCCTTTGGCGTTAAGTGCGCCCGTTCCTTCCCTTTGGCGTTAAGTGCGCCCGTTCCTTCCCTTTGGCGTTAAGTGCGCCCGTTCTTCCCTCTGGCGTTGTCGTACGCCTGTTCTTCCCTCTGGCGTTGTCGTACGCCTGTTCTTCCCTCTGGCGTTGTCGTACGCCTGTTCTTCCCTCTGGCGTTGTCGTACGCCTGTTCTTCCCTCTGGCGTTGTCGTACGCCTGTTCTTCCCTCTGGCGTTGTCGTACGCCTGTTCTTCCCTCTGGCGTTGTCGTACGCCTGTTATTCCCTCTGGCGTTGTCGTACGCCTGTTATTCCCTCTGGCGTTGTTCGCCTGTTCTGCCTTGTGGCGATGTTCGCCTGTTCTGCCCGTTTTTGCCTTGTGGCGATGTTCACCTGTCAGCGTCGGTTAGATGCCCTTTGTTGGCCTACCAGGGGCTGTTAGTAACCCCTTTAGTCCGCTTTTGTTTTTCCTTGTTTCAGATCGCCCTGAGTGGGTAGTTTTTTGTTTTTGGCCCACCATCCGTACCACCCTCCACCCACCCTGCTTTGATCTGTTTGGTTTGACCCTAGCCCGCCATCCGTACCACCCTCCTCCCACCCTGTTTCGGTCACCTTGTAGTTTGTTTTGTTTTTTTGGTATGTTAGGCCGTCCGGAGACCGGCCTTGAGGGGGGGGTAGTGTCATGGTTGAGTTTTGGTTGGGCTTTGTTTTTCTGTTATTTTCATTTTTTCATCTTTTTTGAGTTAGGTTTAATTTTATTTGTTTTCAGTCATCAGTTATTTTCTGTCAATTTTTCACCTCACCTCCTCAGCAGTCAGTCACACCTGTTATCATTTGCTGGTTAATTAGTCAAACCCTGGTTTCACCTGTTAGTTCTCTATTTAAACCTCCCTCTGTCTTCAGTTCAGCACTGGGCCGTCATCATTCCTCACCTATCCATGCCAGTCCCCGTTTTGCCTTGGAAGCTTTGTTTTGCTCCTGTTGTTAAGGTTAGTCCTGCCAGTTACTCTAAAGACTGTTCGTTCACTGTTTGTTCCTGGAAAGGCTCTGCTCTGTGCCTTGGTGTCTCTCCAGTTCTGCTAACCTGACTAGCCGCCCTGGAGAAGCTCAGCTCTGGGCATCGGTTACTCTCTAGTTCTGCTAACCTGACTAGCCGCCCTGGAGAAGCTCAGCTCTGTGCCCTGGTGTCTCTCAAGTTCTGCTAACCTGACTAGCCGCCCTGGTGAAGCTCAGCTCTGTGCCCTGGTGTCTTCTATGAACTGCTAACCTGAGTGCTATGAGGCCTGCTAGCCGAGCAGCTCTTAGCAAGTGTGGACTCTCTGTCTCCAGGCCGTCAGCTCCTGCCATCACCTTCACTCAGTTTCTGTGCAACCAGCTCCTCATCAGACCTCCACCCATCAACCTTGCAATAAAGACTCTCAAACTTTTAGTCCCGTGTGTGTGTCCTGAAGTTCATCGGTAAACAAAATCTTGACAATTTTATTATAACTTGGAGTTAGTTGCTTTTAAATATAATTACATATTTTAAAACTCCCTTACTTACCAACTTCAGTTGGTAAGTAAGGGAAAGGAACTCATCTAACACATCAAAAGTGTTTTTGGACAGCCAACCGAAAATTTCCAGGAACTATGACAAACCTGATGCTGACATTCATAATTAAAGCATTGGCATTTTTATTGTATGATGCATATAGAATGCAAGGGAATTTTCAGAACCCCCCCCCCCAAAAAAAACAACAAAAAACAAAAAAAAAAAGCACTGACTTTTGTCATTAAGGTGATTGGCCTCTTCTTGACCTTTTTACACTTCATTGCAAATTAAAGTCCAAGGGAATTATAAGTCACACAGTGACAAAGTCAGAGCAGCTCCGTCATCTATAAAAAACATGCCTTTGGAAAACACTATTTTAGTGTTGTTACATTTGCCTATTCAAGTCTCACATGTTTTCTTTATGAGATTTCACTACTTGTCATTTATACTTTATTCTATGTTGTGCAATCACCATGGGGAATAAAATCAGACTAAGCTGGAAACAACATGAAACATGAGACTTTTACAGGCATCAGGGGACTGTTCTCTCAGCTGGAGGCCACTGTATAAACCCCATGGCCACAAACGCTCTCTTTCGCACGCTGTTCCTCAACAGCAGCATTGGAGGGATGCCCACACTGGAGAGACCTACAAACTTGAAGGGTACAAGCTGAGTACATCATAGCCCTGTTCCAACTTGAAAAGCCGACTGCCATGGAAACAGGCTGTTTATGATCTTTCTAGATTGCGCAGGAGAAAAGCTGACCCAGGAGCGAGCCACACCTCTGCCGCACAGAGTTCCACCTGCTGCAGAGGCAGAGCTTCCTACGGCCTGAGACCAGTATGAAGGAGTGGGAGCCACCTCCTCACAGCCCCGCTTCAAGCTAGCAGCATCCTCGCTGTGCTGAAGGAAAAGCTTAACCCTGCTTCCTACTGGATGTAAAAAAAAGTGAACCAAATTGACACAGAGGAACAGACAGGTTTGGCAGTGTTGGGCAGGTAAAGTCTAAATACTTATTTGTTATGAAAGTACATTGAAGTTTGCCTGAACATTTTCTTCCAATAGGAAATCTTTATTTCTAGACAATTTTTTATTAAAATTATTTGATTGGGGCTTTGTTATTAAACGATTTTGAATTGAAGCGTAGAGCATGCAGCTGACCAGCTGATTTTGTTTGTTTATATTAAATCCAGCCACTGCTGTAGATGGATGGCAGACGCTGATGCACACTGATCAAGTTGATTATTGTCTTACATTGTAGTAAAGGTTATTGTACAATGTGCACACATCAAAGTTGTAGTCATACATTTTTTAATTCATGTCACACAATATGTCATGGAGTGGTCTTATGCTATTGCTAAAATTGCAGTGTAAAAAGGGCATAAGACTAAGCGTATCTCCTAGTGAAAATATTTTAGGAAAAATCTGAATTTCATGAATTCTAATATTTTTTATTTCTATTTTCTTTTTGGACAAAAGTTATTCATAAATACCCAGGCATTAAGAGAGCTCCTAAAGAGAAAATATATTAGTAATGAGGAGGACTTTTAGTGAGCCTTAGAGTGTCATAAGCAGGGAATATGGCTGAAACAGAGGGAGCTGATTGGCTGATCCACCACCTAAACAGTGGAGTAAATGAGCACATAAAATTCTATAACAATCATACAATTATTGATATCTTGATAAGATAAACTTTATCATCCCCATGGGGGAATGTAATTAGTTTAAGATGGGTTAAAGGTACTAATTTTATTAAGGAAAAATATTGAAAAATAATTAATTAAAAAGTGAAAAAAATTACAAACAATATAGTACAAATGAATTTCAATATCATTTACAGACTGTAAAATAAATTTTGTTTAAAATAATTGGTAATAGTCACTGAAAAACATATACATAAACATACACTCTACATAGAGGGGAGATGAAAACGAGGTTAGAAAGTATTTTCTGTAAGGTACATGATGATGTCAGTAGCCTAAATGGTCATCTAAAATTTGCCTGTGTGATGCCATCTCTTCTTGATGGCTTTTGATTGCTGCATGTGGTGCTTCTCACTTTCCAGGTTGGTGCGTAAAAGCAGGGAGAAAGATGCATTGATCTCCTCCTGGGATCAATTTACCTTTCAACACTCCTCTTTTCTCTACCCAGAACTGTATGGACCGAGGCCCTGCTCCTCTGTCCAGGTTGGTTACCAACCATTTTCCTCCATGTTATGTAGGTTGTTTAGTCAAATCTAACTGCTTTATACAAGCAGGCAATCCCTGTAAAATGCTGACAGATGCAAGCACATCACTACTAAATAGATGAAGTAGTAAAGTGAACAGTATGGAGAGTAAACATAAGCATATCAAAATAATGATGAAGATAAGGTTCATTCAAAAATATTGATGCTGTGTGACAATTGTTTAATGTTTTCATCAACATGTCACATATTGCTTAATCCCGAATTGGTTAATTTCTCCCCATTGATACAAGGTGCACAGTAGTTTTTTTCTTGTTTGTTTCTTGTATCAACCAATCCCAGCTCTAAGAAAACAGTGTCACACCTAGCAACGGGGTCATCCACACCTCCTTACTATCGTAGGAATTTCTGTCATTTTTTTCAGAGTTGCTCTCAGCAGCTGTCTCAATCACTCTTAAGATAAAACTCCATGGCAGGAATTTTTAGGCTGAGATTGGAGCTCTCTAAGAGGACTGAGAATCTTTGTGAATATGGACCCATGAGTCATTGGAGCAGTGCATATTTAAATAGCAAAGGGCTCCAACACATACAGAAAGCCTTTCTGACCTTTCCTAAATGTTTGCGAACACTTAACACCTAAACCCAAACATGCTGTTAAACCACTGCAAGTAAATTTCAAGGCACATCAGCTATCTCAGTAATCTCTACATGTTGGAAATGCTTGCTCAATCTCCAGGAGAAAAAAAATCTTGTGTAACATGACAAATTTCCTCATAATGCAGTAATGCACTGCAATGATAATGACCATAATATTCGTCTCTCTTTATCGCATCTGGTTGGGAAAATTGGAAGTCCATAAAATAAATAATATTTACGGCGCAACTGCCTCACTTGTAATCGGCTTATATGCAATTTACATAAACCTCAGAGTCCCTTGCAGCGACCCTGATTATGATATTTAAGAGGAGCAGCAAATAAACACAGACTTCATGGCCAATTTTGGCATCATGAGGGAACGACTTGCAATAATCATCATCAGCACTGCAGCAAAAACCCTAAACACCCTCAGCATATACGATGTTTTGCAGATTGGCTTTGGTAAAAAAAAAAAGTTAAACTTTTGCCAAGTTGCCACACAAGCCATGCCCTGTGGTGTTTTAAAGAAAAGTTTATAATTCTATAAGTTAAAGTTTATTATTTAATGATGTTTATTCCAATTCTACTAAAGCAAACTACTGTATTTACCTAATGAGTTAATGTGGCCAATGTGATTGTTTATCATTTCAGAGTATGCAATAAAAACTGTTATTGTATTTTAAAGTGGATTGGATATACAGTATATCTGTAATAGACACGGAGAGAATGTATTTCTCAAGTCTATGTGAATGTATGAAAAAAACAAGTTTAAAATACCAGTGGCGACTTTTGAATCGTTCTTACCAGTGAATAATTACTTTTGCATGTTGTCAAAAGCTGCAAATGCATCAGAATATATAAAAAGATTGCATTAGTATGGGAAGCGTCTGTACAAATAAGGAGTCTTGTTTATCCTGAAAACTCTTTACAGCTTTCTCAAAGCCCATGTTTTTTTAAGCTTCCTACTTTGCAGTTACTTATTTCAGACAACTCTTTCATAAAGTCTTGAACACTGGAACTATGCAAAGACTATAGTCCCTCTGTGAGGTGTTTTTGTCTTCACAAAGAAACTCTTGATCTTAGTCATGGGTGCAGGACCTGTTTGGACATGGAGCTTTGTCTGTGGTTGCCATTTTGGCAAAATCATAGAAAGCTGGTACAGTTTGTGATTCATAACTTTTCAGAATAATGTATCTTAAATTAAATGCGCCGAAAGTCTTGCACTGTTTTTTACATTTCATGATGTGATTTTCAGATATACAGTGGCCATTAAAGGTGTAAAATTCCTTGTTAAAATGGCAAGCTCTATGACATGAAAAACAAACTGTGATAAACCATTTCAATAAATAATTTCAAAACTATTTGACCTTTAATGTATCTCATTCAGTTTGAGTAAAATAAAAACCCTACTACATTAAAAAAAATAGGAAAAAAATCTAAGAAAGAAAAAGCTGCATTAATCTGGTTATATGTCTTTAGTCTGCCTGAGTAATAGATCATCTTATGAACCTGCAGTGATATGATTTTAAAGCTTAATTTAGCTAAATCCAATGTTTGCAAAGAGGTTTCAAATGAACAAAATTATTTAATTGTAAAAACCCACTGCAATCAGCCTCATCTTGTGCACCTGTGAATCATCTTCCGTGGCAGTGTAATCAATTTTATTCCCTTCACCTGTTGATCTGCCTTTATATGCTGGCTCTCAGCAGACAGTATGTGCCAGATTGTTGAAAGTGGTATTTGCCTGCCTTCTTGCCTGATCTTGAACACGTTCTCATTTCCTGGATGTCCCTGCCTCACCTTGCCCTCGTTGGACACCTCACTGGCTTTCATATCTGGACCATGACCAAGTTCACGCCCCATGACTTATGCCCCCTGCCTAACCAATGGATCTGTCTGACTGCATCTGCCTCCCTGTATGTAGCAGTAATGTAGTATACACTATATTGACAAAAGAATTTGCTTACCCATCCAAATTATTGGAATTAAGTGTTCCAATCACTTCCATGGCCAGAAGGTGTATGAACTCAAGCACCTAGGCATGCAGACTGTTTGGCAAACTTTTGTGAAAGAATGGGTCGCTCTCAGGAGCTCAGTGAATTCCAGCGTGGAACTGTGATAGGATGCTACCTGTGCAGCAAATCCAGTCATGAAATTTCCTCATTCCTAAATATTCCACAGTCAACTGCCAGCTATATCATAAGAAAATGGAAGTGTTTGGGAGTGACAGCAACTCAGTCACGTAGTGGTAGACCACGCAAACTGACAGAGCGGGGTTAGCAGATGCTGAAGAGCATAGTGAGTAGAGTTCACCAACTTTCTGCAGAGTCAATCACTACACACCTCCAAACTTCATGTGACCTTCACATTAGCTCAAGAACAGCGCAGATGGCGTCATGAAATGGGTTCTCATGGCCGAGCAGCTGTATCCAAGCCATACATCACCAAACGCAATGCAAAGCGTCGGATGCAGTGGTGTCAAGCACGCCGCCACTGTGACGAATCATGCTTCTTTATCTGGAAATTTGATGGTCGAGTCAGGGTTCGGCAGCTGCCAGGGGAACGGTACTTGTCTGACTGCATTGTGCCCAGTGTTACGTTTGGTGGAGGGGATTAAGGTGTGGGATTGTTTTTCAGGACCTAGGCTTGGCCTATTAGTTCCAGTGAAAGGAACTCTGAATGCTGCAGCAGACTCAGACATTTTGGACAATTCCATGCTCCCAACTTTGTGGGAACAGGTTGGAGCTGGCCCGTTCCTCCTCCTACATGACTGTGCACCAGAGCACAAAGCACGGTCCATAAAGACATGGATGGTAGAGTCTGGTGTGGATGAACTTGACCGGCCTGAACAGAGTACTGACCTCGACCCGATAGAACACCTTTGGGATGACCGATAGAACACCTTTGGGATGAATTAGAGCGGAGACTGAGAGCCAGGCCTTCTTGTCCAACATCAGTATGTGACCTCACAAATGCACATCTGGAAGAATTGTCCAATATTCCCATAAACACACTCCTAAACCTTGTGGACAGCCTTCCCAGAAGAGATTAAGGTGTTCTAGCTGCAAATGGTGGACGTCCTATTGAACTCCTATGGATTAGGAATGAGATGTCACTTAAACTCATATATGAGTCAAGGCAGGTGACCAAATACTTTTGACAATGAAGTGTGTCTCCATGTATCTTAACTAGGGAGTAACTAAGGAAAATGCTCAGCAGAAATTGTCTGTTTTATAGTCTATAGGTGAACAGTTGGTCAATAATTTGAAAAAGGGCATGGTGCAAAAACAACACAGCACATCATCGGAACAGCACAATGAAAGATAGTGGTGTCAGCATTATGTCTGGGGTAGGGTTGCACAAGGCAACCCTACCCTGCAAGGCAAAATAAACTAGCACACTGCTAACATGTTTCACTACAGTTGTATGTCCGTAAACTAAAATAGTATGTTAGCACTACATCTAAATAACTTGCACCTTTCGAAATAAAAAAATTTGGAAGTACAGTATATAAGTTCAAAGTCTGGGTTTGATTTGGTGACTCTGCAAATTTGCCTGGATACAACAATACCCTTCCACATGCCCTTAGCATACAGCTTGAAGTCATGGAAATAGGTCTCATTAATCAATGAATATAGTAACATAATTCTGTCATGTTTACATTTCCCAGAAGCAACAAAGCAGTCAGTAAAATATATTTTATTGTAAGAATTGATTTATGGGAGGTGGACCGGAACTGGTACCGGGTACTGGGAGGACTCAGGGCATCAACTGGAAAATAGAGAATGTCGAGTGAGCACTGACAAGTCAGGAGGTGATTAAGTGGAGCAGAGGCTGACATACGGATAGGGGGAAGACAGGACTCCAGAAGAGGGTAATGCTGGCAGCAGCAGTGTCTGACTGGGCGTGTGCAGTAGCTGGCAGGTGTAATGAGCTCAGAATTGTGGACAGGTGAAGGCTCGACAGGAGGAGACACCCGCAGAACCCCAGGAAGGGCTAGGTACTTGGGACAGGCGACGATGGTGGAGCCACGGTGAAGCGGGAGACAAGGACACCTGTAGGCTGACTCTGAACAGGTCCTGGGAGCAAAGGGAAAAGGAGGGAGCAGACAGCTGATAGCAAGAAGAAAATCATGAGCACTGGTCGGCCAGGTACCGCTCAGGAGAGCTAATGCTCTGATGCTTTCCTTCTGGCTTCTGCCTCCTTAAAGCGACGGGTTGTTGGATGACCTGCTCCAGGTCCCATGAGAGAGAACTAACATACAGGAGGAAAGGATCATGGTGGTCCGTTGCTGGTCCTCTTCTTCTGATGAAAATTGATAGGACAAAGCATCCGGTTTTACTTTTTTGGGGCCAGATCAGTAGGTGATGGAGAAGTTGAAACAGGAGAAAAACAGTGACCAACGGATAGGTGGAAGACAGGACTCCAGAGGAGGGTTAATGGCGACCGAGCATTAGCTCTCCCAAGAGCTGACACCTTCCTTCTGGCTTCTGCCACCTTAAGTGTGCCACTTGATTGGAATAGATGGGAAGCACCTGTGCAACCGTCCACCTGTCGCACCCTGCTGGAGAAAAGTAAGGCTGCACCACAACACTCCCCAGCACAGAACAACAACCGCATACCTGACAATTTAATTCATCTGTAAGGTAACCATATTCTGCATTGATTCCAAGACTTTTGGAGACATTACCTGGAAGCTACTGGAGAAAAATCAAAGTCAAATGTTTTTATTTGTTTCCCTTGCAGCAAGTCCAGGTCCTTGGGAGAAATTTGCTTTGGTGTTTTATTGCCCCAACACACAATGCACTCATCTGTAATTTCACATAGATAGAAAAATAAAACCATTCCTTACAAAGTAGCTGCAATTATTTTTTTTAAAGGAAAAGAAACACTATTCAATAAAACAACCCTCTTTAGAAACTGCTGGTTAAAAACAGTATAAAAAAAGAGAACCACATTTTTATCCTCCAGGTTAAAAGAGAACTGAAACATCCAATAGTCCCCCCAAGCCCTTGCATTTATGATCACAGAACTAAACTAGATAATGAAGAATTAATTAATTTTCTTTGTGACTTTACAGGTTTCCTGGTTGTCTGTTTATCTTTTATGAAACACTCCTTAATTAGCTAAACTGATGATGGGATGAAGAAATGTTTGTACTGGTTGTGCTTACAAAGGAAAACTGTGACTTCTCTCTGAGTTTACTAATGCATATTTAGAGTGCAGAAGTTGAGAAGTATCTGATGGAAACGCTGTCTCTGACTGTCTGGGGGTCACCTGTTCAAAAAGTTCCTGGGAGTAAAAGGAGCTGTTATAGATATAATATTTTGTGCCATCTTAATTGGTCATAAATCTGAGCCCTTATTTGACTGTTAAATTACCAAACCAACAAGTGATGGCATACATTAATACAGACTCAATGATTGATCTCTAAACTACATAATCTCTTTACAAACACCAAACACTCTCAGGCTGCAGAGAAAGGGAAAATGCAGGTGGATCAGAGCACAAACACTTTCCACTTGCGTTTGCCAGGTGAGGTTACCGTCAATATTTGAAGGAGTTCACTTGCTGGATGTTTTCCTATGTGAGGCCACCGGGAGATGATCCCCAACTGACCAAAGATACACCAGCATCTAAAATGTCTTCTGTAATAATTTGGAGTTAGTGAGCATCACACCAATTAACACAACCTTTCACTGCCAACGTCTGCCTTCGTGAGTTGGAATCAGTGTTTAACAGACTGAGTTTGACAGTGTTATCAGATCATTTCACCACATGTTCATTTGGCTGAGAGCTGACAGAGTCATTGGTATATAGAAATGATAGAAAAGTGAGTCACTATTTTTCTAAAAGAGCCACATTGGCAGAACAAAGTCATGAGGAGAACCACAATAAGCCAAGTCACTCAAACAAATGGAACATGGAAACAAATAATTTGATAAAAAATTTTACTTGAAGCATCATCACTGGTGTCCTTATCCCATTTCCAACATATTCATGCTTATTTTTGTTTGTTACTTCTTCAGACTCTTTATCCTCACTTTTTCTCAGGCCTGATTGCTTCCTACCTGTTTGATTATAAATTGTTCAATTTTGCACGCTGTATGTGTCATGCTAGCTAGTAAAATTACTGTTGGCTTTTCTATCACTTTACAATTGCCATGTTGCAGCGCATTGTGAAAAGTGCCTCCATCGCCAGGGTTGACAGTATCCCCCTTGTCTTAACAATTATACCTAAGAAAAAAATAGTAACATAATGCAAATGTATGCGTTTGTAATGTAGACTGCATTATATGTTTCTGTAGCATGTTTTTAAAAAATGTTTTGGCTGTGCTGGCATATAATTGTAATCTACCACTCGAGCCAAAAAATAAGACATTGCGAGCTGCATGTTGCTTGCAAGCTGCACAATCAGTATCCCCGTTGTAGAGTGTGAATAAAAAAGCTGAACTGACACAGCCCTGAGGAAGACCAGAACTGCTGGATTCAGTTAACTTTCACCCGCTGTGACCTGTTGGACAGAAAAGAATGATGGCTTTTATTTACAAATGGATTCACATTCAACTGAATGCATTTTTCCAGAAGGCAATGTGGCTGGATTGAATTAAAAGCAATGCTAAAACAAATAAGAAAAACAGTCTTGCATATTTGGAGGGACTTTTCAGGTGTCTTCAAACCAGATGCACAACTGTTAAAATGGAATCAGTGCATCCAGTGTTTCCTATTATATGCAAAATGACATTGATTTAGGTGTGACTGCACCTCCATAGATAGCTCATTGATCAGTAGTTTCCCAAGGATTTTCTCAGTTCCATTTAAAACCTTATTAATATAAAATAGAAGATCAACGGTAATCACATGATATCTGGTATGTCTCAGTCTGTTGCTGTAACACAATTCAACATTGATTCTCAGTGTTTGGGTCACCTAGAAGCTGTTAACCTTTGAAGGGCCTTTTTGTAAAGGTGTGTCATTATCTGGTATTTGTTGATAGTCCCTAACCATTCAGTAGTGAGTTCACAGAGTCTGTCCACTATCCCTGTAACACCACATGGTATAAAAGCCATCACTGCCTGTAGTGAAGCACAGAATGTCTATCACTCTGCTGTTCCCACATTCCTGAAGTTTGACAAAATATTTCTAGCACAGAGGAAGTACATTTAAGTGTCTCAAAGACTATTCCTGGTTGCTTTAAACCCGATCATCTGTTTAGAAAGACTACTCCTCCAGCAATTTAAAACTGTTCTTCCTGCTCGCTATGACTAACATTGCGTACAGAACAAACAGGTCAACAGCAGAGGCAGTAATAACAGCTATTCACACAATCCTGAACTACCTGTACGATGACCCCTACGGCAGGATGCTGTTTGTGGATTTCAGTTCCCCGTTTAACACTGTTACTCCCAGAAATATTTTCCAAACGGAATAACCTGGGCCTGAGCACTTCAATGTGAGGTTGGATTCTGAATTTCCTCTGGAACACACTAGAGACTGTCTGGATGGTTAAACACACATCATCAACACTCATCCTGAACACAGGGACAGCAGCGTGTCTTTAACCCCATTCTCAGTTCAATTTTCACTCAGCCTACAGAGAAGAGGTCGATCAATTGACACTATGGTGTTGGAAAAATAACCTGGACATCAACAACTCAAAGACAAAAGAAGCAATTATGGACTTCAAGAAAACCAACAGCACCACACACACTCCCCTCTTGATACACAACAAGAAGGTTAAAAGAGCTTATAATTCCAAGTTCCTTGGTGCCCACATCTCTGCTGAGATCACTTTGAACACACACACACACAGACATCTCACACCAGGTGGGGAAGCCCAGCAAAGACTTAATTTCCTCAAGAAGTTAAAGCACATTCTTCCTCACTAACTGCTCACGACCTTCAGTCAGTGGTAGAGAGTCTCCTAGTATAGCGCTGCATTGTGTGGTTCTCCAGCTGATCTTGGAAGAACAGGAAGAACCTGCAGTGGAACAAGTTATTGAATCACATCTTGCTCTCTCTAAGAGCCTGCAGACTGCAGACTCCAAAAGAAAGCCAGTGCCATTGGAACAAACTCCACTCACTCTGGACACATTCTTTTTGCTCCACTCCCATCTAGCAAAAGGTTGAGGAATTTTAAACCAAATTCAAAAGTCTTAACAATTGTTTTTATCACAGAGAGGTCAAATCATTCACCCCTATTACCTAGAGACACATGATGGATAGATGGAAGAAATGATGCTGCTAATATATTTGTGTGTAAATATCCACATTACCAAAAGAGAGCTGCTAAACTTTCTTTTTAAATTGTGTGAAACAATGACAATTCCAACTTAAAACTAACTTCACTGCTGGAGTAAAACAGGGCATTTGGAGGGAAGGAGAACGACTACCCAAGCAAAATAGTTTGAGGTTGGAGTCAGAGGACCATGCCCCTGACCCCTCCCCATTCCGCAATCCGCAGCCAGGGGTTATTGGTTCAGACTGAGAGATTTGCAGAGGTTTTGCAAAGCAAAGTGGTCAAATATTGCCAAGCCAAAAAGTGAGGTGCAGATAACGGAAGACTGAAGGCTGAAATTCAATCAAAAGCTGCTTCAACCAGAAAATTGCATCCTTTTTTCATTATTTTTCTTCTTACAGATTAGGACTAGATGTACGTATGTCAAAATATTTATAGAAAAAGTTTAGAGATAGTTTGTCAAGCTCTCATTTCTAGAAGGAGTGTGTATGCTTTTGGACTCCACTGTACACCATCAACAGAAGCCAGTCAAAACTGGTGTTCATTAACTCAAGCCAATATATTCGATAAGGCATGGGTGGAATCAGTGAGACTCACATTCACAACTAACAGAAAAAGCAGGTCTTAGTATGCATAGAAATCAGACATTTCAGTCTGAAACATGACAAAGTGTGGAAAACATGAAAGACATGAGTGCACTGCATGGCATGATGCAGAACAGCTGTTTCTCCTCAGATGTGTCTGAGGAGAAAATTACATTTCTTAAATCCTAAAGTATGGCTAAAGTTGTTCCATTTGGCCTCTCTGACTTTGTGTGTCTGACTTAACCATTGTTGTTTTCCTTTCATTCAGCTGCACTGCCTCTGCAAAGACAGCGGATGTCTGGATTGGTGGAGAGCTAAATTGCTCGGTGTGAGCTCCGTCACGGCTCAGCTCTCCTTGAGATAATGAAATGACAATTAATGGGAAAGCTGTTGCCATTCGCTCATTTGTTAGCTTGGAAGTGGAGCAGCAGCGTCGGAGGAAAGACGGAGCGCTGCAGTCAAGACGGAAGCTGGAAAGAGCTCAATAGTTGGTTTAATAGCACACATAGTGGGCTATTGGATGTCAATAATTTATGTAAATTAGGAGCTGACTGAATAAACAGATCATTTAAAAGCATTTTGTGTAATGGTTCACAGCCAGTGTATGCGTCTTTAAGGCTGGCAAACAATGAATATCTGTAGATCCAAATCCAGCCCATCTGAGAGTCAGCAGATAAGACTCAGAGTGAACAAACACATGCACATAACGTTATCTAAAGAAAATAATTAACCTTTCCTCTATGTTTTAGGCTGTGGAAGGAGATGGGGTAACTGGGGGTTACCCAGGTAGCACAAGGAGACCATACCATATTTTAACCCACATACAGCAGTTAGGCCCCATTCACGATTTTAACCAACAACCTTCTAAATCTAATCCCTGCTGAATACCATATTTATGTGCCGTTCAACTTTGTGTTAATTCAGACCCGGCGGCATGGGTGGGCATTGGGAGGCCGTGCCCACCCGCTGAGCCAGCCGCGCCCGCCTTGGGCAACTTAAAAGAAAAAAACAAGACCAAATCTTAAACTCTCTAGTGTTAAAAGCATAGAACTGTTAAACATATAAGAACATGCTGTTAGCATTCAACTGCACTAAAGCAAAGAAAAGAAAAAAAAACTCTGCACAAAATGTACAATCAGGCAACCAAATAACACACAAGATCACTTTAACAATCATGATAAATCAACCGGGAAAAAAACTGCTATCAATAGCTTCCCAACATGAGTAATAAATCTACCTTAATATAAACTTAATTTCTCTTACAGAGTATAGCTCAATCAAACACAGCCATGAAATATTTTTAAGTTGATCAGTAGAACTCAATCCCTCTAGGGCCGTTTACATTGACCAATACAATTTCACAGTGACACTTGATTAGCCATTCTTCTTCTCTTGTTTTACTATAACTAAATAATCAATATTATTTGTTATAGCTATTCATTGATGATGTCCAATTCAACTCATTTCAAATATAAATCGATCAGTAAAATGAGTTCAAGGAGATGGCATTTTATCAAAATGGTTTTAGTTTTCTTTCAGACATAAACAACTATTTTGATTTATTTTGTTGGTAAATCTTTCTAAAAGCCAAACAAATGTTGTGAAAAGCTTCCCAGATTGTTACAACCTGGCCATAAGCTATTTTTGTTCCAGCTCAATGTGTTCAAAAGAAGCCTGACTGGGATGAAACCTGCCTAATTTGGAAACATTGAATACACTATTGCTTTTTGTTTGTTCGTTTTTTTAGATTTTTAGATTGAGAATTTCTTTCTCAGCACTGTAGGAGTGCTCAGCACTGTAGGAGCCTGAAGAATATAAAATGTTTTTTGAAAAAGTGTGCCCCCCTTAAAAATGTGAATGCCCCCCTCCCCCTGTAATTTGTTTCTGCAGCCGGGTCTGTATTCACTTCTCTTTTAATCTTGTTGTCACCTTGCTTTCTCTTTGCATTTGGGTCCTCCACATTGTCAAGTTTATGGTAAGTAAATATTTAAATCCTAAAATATTCAGTCTGCTGTTTTCACAGACTGATTTTTATTTTACAGGGGTTCTGCTTGTGCAAATTTCCAGTTATCCGGGTCGCTGCAACAGCAAACGGGCTTAAATCGGAGGCAACTGGAGCGAACTGAGCAGAAGTCTGGTTGTCTCTGATTTAAGTCTGTTTGCTGTTACAGGGGTTCTGTTAAAACAGTTAGGAGCTCTCAATAGCTTACCTAAAGTAGGTAACTATTGGGCTTCTTTCCATATTCAAATTTGTTGTTTTCCTAAATTCAAATGTTTCCATTTTATTTTTTAATCTTTAAGTTTTACAGGTAAACATCTAAAAGTATCTCTTCAGTAGGCGCACAAGATTCCCACAGCTAAAACTGAAATAAAAAAAGAAATAAAAAGAAATTGTGTTTATGGTAGTCTTAAGTGAAATTTCGCCACCAGGTGGGCTGTTGAATACTCTCACTAGACCAAAACAAGATGTGTGATAAGCCACACCTCTCCCTACCTCCACTCCGACTGCAACGCTGCACCCATTTCTCTTACCCTTCTCAGCCGTCGCTTTGTATGCGCATATTTGCAAAGGAGAAATACACAGCCAAAAAGAATCACCTTTCAGAGGAACATGTCAAGTAAACAAGTAGGTAATTCATGACTTTATAATGCTGTTAGGAAGAGAACGTTTCCATCTGCTGGACATGCTCCCCGCCATTTTGCTCATACACTGCACTACTCTGATGGTGGCATTTTATAGGCAGGGAGGGGCTACGCCCTGAGTGGCAGCTGTTCTCATGGACGTGCATGCACGGCCGGCTTACCCAACTTTGTAAATAAGAGACTGGAGAACAACACAGAGATGTTATGCAATGTCATTCCATTTCAATCTGAAAAACTCACACGGAAAGAAGAGACAATTTTATTGATACAATATTTTAAGACTTTGGCGCTCAGAATTATACTTCAATATGCATAAGCAGGTGTATGAGAATAAGGATGTTTCCCCCCCAGGCCTGAAACTGGTGGTGGAGTGGAGATAGATGAAGTTGGTTTAGTCCATAGACGCTGGTTTGCGAGATGATCTACTTGAGCTGAATTGGTGGGATCCAGTAGACGGCGTAAACTGGTACCAGTACTTCACTCAGGGACCCGAAAGATAGATGTCCAACTTGGATAAACACATGTTTGCATGAACCTGTCCATGATGAGCAAGCATGAAGCGACTGTGGAGAGGAAAAACTCCCCTTGGGAAGAAACCTCTGGCAGAACCAGGCTCAGCATGGCGGTCTTCTGCCGGACCGTTTTAAGGAGTGACTGAGAAATCCGTAAGAGTCTAGGAGGAATTACACTCTGTAGGGACGAGGTTGAAGGAGGACCGTAGGAAAGACAGGCGGAGCTTGCTACGATGGTGGAGAAGGGGATGGAGGTAGGTTGAATCCAGTCATCAGAGTCCAAACCAGACACACACAGCCACCGCTTGCTCGCTGAGGAGAAGGCTGAGACGTGGATTTGAAGTTATTTTACAATGAACCCAGGATGCTGATTGGCTTCGTGGAGGAGCAGTTCAAAGCTGATTGGCTTGCGATGAAGGCGGATGAGTCTCTGATTGGATGAAGGTGGGCAATAGAGTTTCTTCAATTGAATTTCCGCTTAAGCTCCATAATACATCTAAAAGATACCTTTAGATCTTCACAAAGCTTTTTTAGTTCTTTCTATCTAAAATAATAAAATTTTGCTAATTGCTCCTTTAGGTGAATGGCATTTCTTTTTACAAATGTTTCTTTTAAAAAACACAGTTGTTTCAAATGACAATAAAGAAAAAGAGTTTTGAACTTGTTGCATCTCAGACTCTGTATAGCGTTTTGGACTGGCTGAATGTTGCATGCAGCTGGATTTGGACTTTTCTCCATTAACAGTCATGATCACATTTATTGTGATATTGTTTCAGGTGAGCCATTTAATCCAGTGTAGAGGGAGCTATATACCCTACTGCAGGTGCATATGCTGACATAAAGTGTGGTTTGATCTACTTGTCTTTCTCCACTCTTGCTGCATGATAAATCGTAATGTTCCCGAATCTCAGACTTTAGAGATGCTGGAAGTCCTCTGCTTTGTTTTGGTGTCACATTTTAAAGTTGCCCAATGGAATATAGCATTGCTGACTTAATTCTGCACATAAACATTCTGTATGGCTTCAGGTGTAAAACAACAGATATTTTTGCTACGTACACTTGTAGCGTTACTTCCATAGTAGTTTATCATAATAAGCTTTTGTCGGCATTGTTATATGATTAAACAATTTTTGTTTCTTCTGGCCCTTTCTCTGGTTGAAAAACAATGTCAAAATCAAAATTTACATCTCAAACATGGTGACTCTTATTTGAATTGTGGACTACTGATTTATCATCTATAAACAAATATTTACAGTGATTCCAAAAAAGATGCAGAAATATTTGTGTTTTCTATTGATGTCATTTTAGTTTCAAATGCAGAATTGCTTCTTATTTATGTGCAAACGGGAATGTTATTTTAAGCTGTTGGCTACTCAGAGAATATCTCAAGTTAAAAATGAATTCACTCATTTTGAAAATGCCACTGTGTAGTGCTACTGTTGTTAATTAGGTACTGTAAAAACACATTAGGAGTTAAAACTGTTAAAATAATAATGTGAAGTAAAAAAATGCAATTGTAATGGTGTTTAATAATTTTATTCTTCCTTTTTATTCAGGAAAAAACACATTCTGGGCTTTATAAGTTCTGCTTGCCATAGGAAGGTCTTTGTTACATACCTCAGCCTCCCATTGTCTTCAGTAAATAACTGAAGAAGTCTATGTAAATAATATTCGAATGAAAATGTAATGATGGTTTAGTATGCAGGCTGTCCTCCATGTTTTATTGTTATAAATTGAAATAAGTGTTTATAATTTATTTAATTAATTATTTATATAATAATTTATACTTATATACTGTATTTGAATGTATCTTAGTCAAACATTGTTAAACTGTACCATTTTTACTGTATCTACGTTTTGTGTAGCTTCACTTGGCCAAAACCAGTTCCCCAAATGTAGCGTATTTTTTGGACAATAAGGCGTACCGTGAATTTACGTGTATAAGTGTGTCTTTGTCCACATATAAACCACACCGGATTATATGTTATATGGTAATTAAGGATGATCTGCCTCCCCTGGATGTCACAGCTAACAGAACAACAGACCAGGGGTACTTACTATGAAGAAAAAATGACAGAGAACAAAAAGTTAAAAGTTGAAATAACAACAAACAATGCAAATTGGAGAACAGTAGGAGAATTCAGCAGAGTGAGAAAAATAGATCTTGATATCCCCCAGCAGCCTAAGCCTATAGCAGCAAAACTACCGAGATAGCTCAGGGTAACCTAAACCATTCTTACTAAGCTTTGTCAAAAAGGAATGTTTTAAGCATAGTCTTAAAAGTAAACAGTGCCTGTCTCAAGGACCAAAACTGGGTTTTGATTCGTGAAAGACATTGTGTGAGCTGACCATCCAGTGTTCCTTGTCTGACTGCTTATCACCAACCTGTCTTGTTCCTGTTTTCTCCTGCCTGCCTTGCCCTTATCGGACTCTCCTGTTGGCTTTTGTATTCTGGACATCAACCTACTCCCTTGCCTCTTGACCTAAGCTGCCTGTGTCTGCCCCCGTCTGAATTCTCCTGCCAAGCCTGGACCTCTGACCTGTCTCCTATCCCTGCCCCGCTTGGAAACCTCTGCCTGGTGTGTGTGCCTCCTTTTACCGATTCTCCCACCTGGATCCTGGATGCCCCTCTTGCCTAGCCCTTCTGGAAACCTCTGCCCTGTGGACTGTCTCCCTGTGCATGACCCCTGAACTGACGACAACTTCTCCACCAGCCTTTGTCCAGTCTAGCCATGCTGTGATTGGGATCAGTCCCTTAATGAGAAAGAACATTAAATCAAATTGATATAAAGTTTTGGAAAACAAGGTTAAAAAACTGAAAAACCTGTATGAACGGAGATATTTTAATATGACAGATGTCTGTTTTTATCTTCACCCTGCACTGACCAGCTGTTAGCTATTATTATACTTGAGTCTATAATGTTTGTCTTTTGTCTTCTATTTTTTACTTGGAGCCTTGCAGTAAAATGTTGCTCAAATGTACATTGCAAATGCACTTGAATGACAATAAAGTCTGTCTATTTCTATGGCCATGTTTCAATCAATGTTTTTAAAGCACATTTTGAAGTATTGCATTAGAAAAGCTTGATGGAAATGGCAAAAGTCAAAATAACAGTTTAGCAACAAAGTTTTTATGCTCCCTTGAGGTGGTTTTTGTTTTTTGTGAAAAAGAGTTTAATGCGCAAAACAGGAGATGGAAACATTTGCCGAATAAGTTCTGACGTTGTGAACATTTACCTCACATGACTGATCAGCTGTTTCTGCTGTCAGCATCTTCCTGGATATTACCATAACACTCGTAGAATTGCATTTCTTTCTCTACATCTTCAGATTGCCAGTAACATGACTGATACTAGTTAACATGAAATGACAATTATAACTTGCCCGATAGCAACGCATTCCTAAAACCTTCTCTTCTTTTGTAGCTGTGTGACCCATACTCGTTTGCAGCCTCTACTTACTGTTTATCACAGCCATGTGTAACAAAAAATTCTGATGAAATAACACTTTGTGTAGCCTGGTTAATTTGCTTCAAACCAGTGGATGGAAACAAATTCACATTTTCTTTTTTAGATGGCTTATGTCTATGTCTAGCTGGAAAAATATTCTCTTCTCAGTGAAAAGGCCGAATTAAGAGTTTCTACTTTAACCTGAGTTGATGACAATTAAAACCCTGCCAAAAGAACCACATTTAAAAGAAGAAGAAAAAACAAACAAACGCAGAATGGTCCCTTTAGGGGATTTTTCTTGATGTTCCAATAATTTAACTGGTTTGAGAATTAAAAAAAGGTTTAGTGAGTTTTAAAGCCAAAGGAAGGTGCTTGTTCTTTGTTTTAACAGAGAGATGTTGGATGCTATATGATTACTTCAAATACTAAAAGCACATAAATACAATTTTGATGGTTATCTGAATAAATGGGTAGAGCTGATGTAGTTCTGTAGATCTGTGGACCTACTACATTTAAAGAGGCATATACTTTATTAACCCTTTGACATTTCAGTCAATACATTATTTACCATAGCTAGAGGCTTACATGGCATAGGCACATAGAGCTCAGGCCAACTGCAAACAGTCCCTGAAAGAATGGCAGAATACACACATATTTCCTTGAACAGACAGAGCAGAAGCAGACCCTGGGGCATCTTTTAAATCGGCTCCCCAGAATGTGCTCTGAAGTGGAAATTTTAACCACCCCAAACCACAGAACAGAACAAAAAACATTCCTGTTTCATTTCTAACAGCAGTTGTCGCCTAATAACATATTTTACTCTAATTCAACGCACGTTTGGGCCAGCACTCCAAATGTATAATTACTATCTCAGTAAAAAACACTTGTGTAATACAAATTATATATGTTGCTGTGTTTTTTCTGTAAGACTCAAGGCGAGGAGTTTATGGTTTCCCTTTCTACATATAATTCATTGAACTGAATGCGGAAGCTAGTAAAACATGACAAGAAATTACATCATCTGTGCTGTTATGCTAGCGGGAGTTGTGATAAAGCTGTGTAATCAAGTGAGCTAAGTCGCTGTTTGCATGGCTGATCAGGCTAAGCTTTATGTGGGTGCATTACAATGCAAATGCACAGCAGCACACTACTATACAGTTAAAACAAAAAAAAAAAATGCAAAATGAGGGACACGAGACCAGAGTACAGTGCAGTTCATTGGTTACCTGATACTGATTGGCCTTGGCAAGCTCCTGGTTGGCTGAGTCCACGTTAGATGATGTGGTCTGAATGTAATCCTCAATACTGTCTGAAAAGAAAAAGACAATTTCAGTCACTTTCTATACAGTACTCTACATCACTATTGGCAAGCAGTGAGAATGTCACAGTTTGATTTTATACCTCAACAAATTAGTGTAATTAGTACCTCAATGGATTTAAACATTTTAAGCACAAAGATTCATTCTACTTTAATAGAATCAGGTTTTTGATGGCCAAAGCAGCCCAAGCTGAAACATCCTGATTTTTTATGTGTCCACCATCTTCATATCATAGGACAGGTACAATAAAATGTCAGTAAAGGCACAAAGATAAGTTAACATTGTATGTTTATTGTAACATAACCAAACCTAAGATTTCTTACTCCATGTCTGAGTCAGAGGGTCTACATTCCACAGATTAGCATAATGAATATAAAATAAATCCCCTATGACATTTCCCGCAAACTAAGATGTTCTTCCATGATAAAGTCATCTCTCTTCCATCAGACTGATCCTTTACAGCCATCCTAAAAAAGGTTCTGTGTCTCCACTTTGCAGTCCTGTCTGCTACAAAAGTCAATATTTTTTATTAAGTCAGTAAAAAAAATCACCTGAAGGTGGTGCAAAACATAAACTACATAAACTAGAAATTAATACCTCACATTTGTAATAGTTGAGTCTCTACCATTGTTTAGTTTTGTGTTTTGTGTTCCTTCCTGTTTGATTTCTGTTATTGTTTATGTTCTGTCTCTGGCTTGTTTTTGAGTTCTGCTAGGATCTCGGCACTGATGCCTGGTCTGATCACTCACTCTGCACACCTGCTCAGCTCCACCCCGCCTGCAATCATCTCTCACTGATTTCACCTGTTTCCACCTCCATATAAACTCTTCAGACCACTCATCAGTGCCAGGTAATCTTTCCGTGCATTCGGGTGAGTCTTTGTCCAGCAAATTCCTGTTCCTCTGTAAATTTTGACCCTGTTTGTCCCCGGAGATCTGAGCCAGCTTGACCTGTGTACAACCTGTTTTTCGTTCCTGCCTTTTTCGGACTGCCTGTTTGTTGCCTGATCTGCTTTTGGACTCTGAGTTTGCCTGACCCATCTAGTCTCTAGCTGCCGTTCATCAGCCCTGGACAGTTGGTTGTTGCCGCCCATTTTTGGTTCCGGCAAGTCCTTTTTTTTTGTTGGTTCTTTTGTAAATAAATAGCCTTTTTCTGAAACCTCTGCTTGTCTGGCTGGATCGTGGGCCTCCTGTCTCAAACCATTACACATTTCTAATGATAACAAGGAAAACACAGTTTCAGCCAATAACCAATCATGAGTATGAATGTAATTGCTTTTGGAAAAATTAATGATATATTTGAGCTACTTCAAACAGGTTGGAATGATTATATAAAATAATTCTACTAATCTATTAAGACTAACTTGCCAAATTATTTTGAGTTTTAGAGGACCCGAACTGGGTTTTAAGTTGAGTGATAACAACCAAGCACTCCTAAACAAGTCCCTTAACTACACCAAAAAATGTTAGGTGCGGAAATTTTTGCAAACATGTAGTAGCGCATCCATCAGACTGTGTTGCCAGATCTGACAATTTCCAGTCCAAAACCAACATAAAACCCACCTAACTAAAAGAAAAAACAGCCCAAATCATAACCTCTCTTGAACTCATGTTAAAAGCATAGAATTATTATATTACACACATAACTATTACAATTACAGACACAAAAATGAAAGAACATTACAGAGAAAATCAGCATTATTGTTTGCTAATAGCCAACAATAAAACTAAAGCAAAGAATAAACTTTGCATGTATAGTATTTCCACAAAATACACAATCAGGCAACCAAACAACCTAAACAAAGATCACTTTCTCAATCATGTTGTCACTAGGGATGGGTACCTTTCACATTTGAACCAATATGGTACGGACACCCAGTAATTGGGAATACTTTTGTGTGTGTTTATGTATTAATACTTGTTAATTTATTAACGTCTCAATTTCCAATTTAACATATTTATTTCTCAATATATAAACTTGTTCTAGAAATACACCTTACTAAATATTAATACATTTTAATACATTGCCTGAAATGACAGCACATAAAACAGATTTTTACCAAAACAGTAATCAGAGGAGCACAGAGTGAATGAGATGAGTACGAAATTGAAGCTGTGTGTATGAATAAAATTCAGGGAATAGTTTTAATGCAAGTTTCTGAAAAGAAGAAAAAAAAACTATACTAAAAACGTATTTTATCCAGCTTTGTAATTTGGGGTGGGATACATTTGCCATGAGGGAACAGAAGCTTTCTTGTCTGCTCTCTTTGCTCTGACTGCAGGCGTGTTTCAGGACAAGGCAGCAGCAGCAAATGTATGTCTGTGAGACATTGCTTGGAGTGGTTGGGAAGGAGCTCACAGTGGCACAATAACTCCAGAACGATTGTTACCTTCATAGGAAGTCGCCAATAACAGAAGAAAGTTGCTTTTTTGAAAAAAGGTCACTAGACCTCCGCCTCTCTGCCTGCTCGGACGCTTTTTTTTTCTCTGCTCCTGCTTGCTTGCATTTTCCTGCGTTTTACTTTTTATCTCCTTTTTATCTCTTTGCCAAACCACGGAAAGTTGGATTTTAGTTATTTTTATTTATTTTCTTTTTATTTATTTTTGATTTTGATTTTGCAAAGATGCCTACCTTCACCACAGTGGACCTGACACGCTTCTACAAAAGATCGCCGTTATAGAACAGAAGATATGCCGACTCGAACTGAATTATGATGTAACGGCGCGTATGGAAATGAAACAACCCTGCCTGCGACTCCAAACGGGGACCACCAGCCCAGCAACTCTCTGAACAAAACAGATCCCTGAGGAAAATGAGAATCCCTGGATCACTCAGGGTGCAAGACCAAAGAATCAACGAACCCCACGCCTAGACAAAGAAAACTGGCCCAGACTACAGAGAGATGTCCCAGGACAAGTGAAACAACAGCGGACTGTTCCCACAACAAATGATAGGAGTAACCTGCTGGGAAATGCTGGAATTCCTTTACGAAACAGATTCGCTCCGCTCCAAAATGTGACCCAGGAGAATCATGACAACACTCAGAGGTACGTCAACGACTTTCGCTCTAATACATCGGAGAAAAGACATGCCACGGGGCCAAAGGACCCTGATTTTATGCAGTGGGTCTGTATGTGGGATTAAACATTTCTGTAACAAGAAAAACACAGAGGTCGACTCAAACTATGGCCTGGTGTCTGATTTAATTAGACATCCTTCCAAGGATCTTGAAAGAGCGCCCGACCTTGGAAAACTCATAATACAAGCTGAAGCCCTGGGCGACGTCACCCGGATAAGAAAATCAGAAGTATTGAAAGAGGATTACATTCGTCTGTTGAACTTAGTTCATGGCAAAAATGTCAAGGTGCTTCTGAGCGGCCCTTTCCCGCCCGTGGCTTGTGGAGACGAGATTTTTCCCGAATTCTGATGCTAAAACAAATGGCTGGAAAAAAACATGCAAAGAAACAACTGTAACCTTCATAGACAACTTTAACATCTTCTGGGAAAGAAGACATCTGTTCAACAGAGATGGCTTCTCTCTAAATAGGTCGGTGCCAAAACGGCTGATTTCAACATCTTCTATTCTGGTGAACCATTTGTCATCAGCTTTGTCCCAAAACAAATGTACATCCAGTGTCCTAAACAAAAGATAAGCCCAGTGCAGCCTGAACAAGCCAAGATAAACATGGCCAGAAAGATGACACAGAAAGAGGCTTTCTCAGAGCTACAGGAGGATTCATCCCAGATGTTAGCAGGACAAAGAGAGGACCAGAATCGCCATCGTCACAAACACCGGTCCGGACTACACCCGCCTCGCCTTCCTCTCCCCAAAGCCCAGAGGTTCCTTTTCTGGAATTTTTCTCCCAACATGAACAAAGTATTTAAGATTGGCCTACAGATGACATCCTCTCCATATAGCCACAGCTCTGTGACTAAACCCAGCATCTTCCAAAGGCCGCAGAGCCCCAGATCCTCCTCTACGTATCACGGAACATGCCTGTCCTCAAGACCTTCAGATTACTTCGCTGTGATACACAGCGGGCCCTCGCTGCACGTTTATCAGACAAGACAGCTTCAAGAATCAGCTTGGGTCTTTTCCCGGGAATTACGGAATATCTGTGATGATTCGTGGCAGAAAAAAGAAAAACAAAGGATAAACAGGAACAAATACTTGAAAGTCATTAACTGTCAGATGCAACCTGCCACAGAGACATCATCAACCACCAAATCATATAAACTAGGTTTATTAAACATTAGATCTCTGTCAGGAAATCCCTTTTAATTAATGACTTACTTATTGACAACAATCTTGATGTTATGTTTTTAACAGAAACATGGTTACATGAATCTAATGAAGAAGTATATACTGCTGGAGTCAACACCTCCAAACTACAATTTCCTTTGTGAGAGCAGACAGCAAAGGAAAGGTGGAGGAGTAGCAACATTGTTTAATGATTCACTAAAGTGTAAAAAGGTGTTTTTGGGAAAATTTGACTCTTTTGAACATTTGGCTCTCAAGGTAAAGAGCCCGGTACGAACTATGTTTCTGAATGTTTACAGGCCTCCTAAGTCCACATCAAACTTTTTTAATGATTTTAGTGACCTCTTGTCTGTGATTTGTGTTGATTATGACTGTTTAATTATTGTGGGAGACTTCAACTTTCACGTTGACAACCCTGAAGACAGAAGTGCAAAAGAACTGTGTGACACACTTAGAAACTTTGGTTTAACTCAGCATGTTAAACAGCCAACACACAAACAGGGGCATATTTTAGACTTAATCATCACTAAAGGTCTAAACATTTCACAGGTCAATGTAACTGATGTTGCCTTATCCGATCACTTCTCCGTTACCTTTGAATGTATCATTACCAGTGACTCATTTAGCCAAAGGGACATCGTAAGAAAACGCACCTTTAAGGACAATGCCACTGAAACTTTTATTCAAGCTTACTCTGCTACTTCAACCTTGGGCTGCAACTCAGTAGATGAGCTAGTAGATAACTTTCAGTCTAAAGTCTCAGACATCATTGACTGCATTGCTCCAGTTAAAGTGAAAGTTGTTTCCGGGAAGAAAAAATCTCCTTGGAGAAATGCTCCATCAGTTAGAAGTGAAAAGAGGGAATGTCGAAAAGCTGAACGCAGGTGGAGAAAGAATAGACTCCAGGTTCACTATGACATCTATAAAGAGAGACTTAACAGATATAACTTACAATTGAAAAATGCAAGAGAATCTTTCTTCTCTGAGATCATTAAGAAAAACATTAATAATGCTCGTGTCTTATTTTCCACAGTCGACAGGTTAACAAATCCTCCTGTGTCCGTGGCTTCAGAACTCCACTCCACCAGGGCCTGCAATGAATTTGCTAACTTCTTTACTGAGAAAATCCTAAAAATTAGAGGATCAGTTTGTACTTCCACACCAGCTCCAGAACCAAAGCCGTACTCAGCTGGAACTTATCCTGACAAAATGTCCCAATTCAGCCAAATAAACTACAAAAGCTTAGAGCAGATCATTCAGCAGCTAAGTTCCTCTTCATGCTGTCTTGATGTTCTACCCACAGCTTTCTTTAAAAAAGTTTTACCTGTCATAGCGTCTGATTTGACTCAGATAATAAACACGTCCCTCCTGTCAGGTGTTTCCCCCAGTCCCTAAAAACAGCAATTATCAAACCACTGCTGAAAAAGAATAATTTAGACAAACTTCTACTCCAGAACTACAGGCCCATCTCAAACCTCCCCTTTATCAGTAAGATTATTGAAAAAGCTGTGTTTCAACAATTAAACACCTTCTTAACAACGACCAGCCGATTTGACGTTTTCCAGTCAGGTTTCCGTGCTCACCACAGTACAGAGACCGCCCTTATCAAGGTGTTTAATGACATCCATATAAATACAGACTGTGGAAGAACCACCGTGCTGGTACTATTGGACCTTAGTGCAGCATTTGATACTGTCGATCACTCCATTCTGTTAGAACGCCTGGAGAACTGGGTCGGCCTCTCTGGTACAGCACTCAACTGGTTAAATCCTACTTAAAGGACAGGGAATTTTTTGTATCAGTAGGTAACTTTACATCAGAGATGACAAAAATCCCATTTGGGGTTCCCCAAGGGTCCATCCTAGGTCCCCTCCTTTTCAATATCTACATGCTCCCTCTAGCCCAGATAATAAAAAATAACAACATCAGCTACCATAACTATGCAGACGACACACAGCTCTACATCACCATGTCACCAGGTGACTATGAACCAATTCAGGCACTGAGTAAATGCCTAGAAGAAATCAAAACGTGGATGTGCCAAATTTTCTCCAATTGAATAAAAACAAAACTGAAGTAATAATATTTGGACCAATAGAGGAAAGATCAAAAGTTAGCACACAGCTTCAGTCGCTTCAGCTAAAAACCACAAATCAGGCCCGAAACCTGGGTGTAGTGATGGACTCAGACCTGAACCTTCAAAAGCATCTAAAGACAGTTACAAGGTCGGCTTTCTATCACCTGAAGAACATTTCTAGGATTAAAGGACTGATGTCTCAGCAGGATCTAGAAAAACTAATCCATGCGTTTATTTTTAGTCGAATTGATTGCTGAACGGTGTTTTCACAGGTCTGCCTAAAAAGTGGATCAGACAGCTGCAGCTGATCCAGAATGCTGCTGCCCGCGTCCTCACTAAGACTAAGAAAGTAGAGCACATCACCCCAGTTCTAAAGTCCTTACACTGGCTCCCTGTATCCCAGAGAATAGACTTTAAAATACTTCTGTTAGTCTATAAATCCTTAAATGGCTTAGCACCTAAATACATCACAGACTTGTTATCAGCGTATAAACCATCCAGACCACTCAGGTCTTCTGACTCCAGCCTGCTCTGCATACCTAGAACCAGAACCAAACATGGAGAAGCAGCTTTTAGTTCCTATGCTCCAATTATCTGGAACAAACTTCCAGAAAACTGTAAAAGTGCGGAAAGCCTGAGTTCTTTTAAATCAGGATTAAAAACACATTTGTTTAAAATTGCCTTCAACTGTCCTAGTTAACTGAATCACCACTTTTTTGTTCTATTTTCTATCTATATTTTATTCCTACTTGCTCTTATTCTGTTTTATTTTGCTATGTTTTAATCATGTAAAGCACTTTGCATTGTCTTTGTACTGAATTGTGCTATATAAATAAATTTGCCTTGCCTTGCCTTGCCTTGCCTTGCCTTGCCTAGATGGGTTTGAAAAGTCGCTAAGTATAGCAAGAATTTGCCAAATTGGCAGCAGTGACCAGGTGCTTCCTCAGATTAGCAGTATTACTACCACTGCCCTTGTTCTTCACGTCACAAATATTGCAGCAAGTGTAATCTGCATCTGTTTTTCTCACTCTCAGCCACTACCGTGGAGCGTTGCTATCCTCAGCTGCTCTAAATGCACCGAGTGGGAAAAGTGGGGAGGAGGCGGGACAGTGTGAAGCTATCTCCCTGACTTTTAAAGAACTGGAAGAAACATCTGAAGCAGAATTCAAACTACAGCACAGGCAAGGTCCAAAAAGTATAGAAGATGTGCATTATTGTACGTAAAAACATTTTTCACTGTAAAAGGAAATTGCATTAATATGTATTTGTTCAAAGTTAGGTAATAAATTGCCTAACTTTGACAGCCCTATTTGCAAGGTTTTTTTTTTCCAATGTTCACATTACCAAGCTCATTTCCATTCATCAAATCCTGACTTTATTAAAGTATCACCTTTTTGCTCTAGTCAATTACATACTTAATTACCTAATTGTTTTGGTGCCTCCCAGTGCTTGGTGCCTATGCGTGGTGTGTGATGCATGTTGGCATGTATCACACACGTGTGCTTGATAAGATATTGCTAATGTGGCATTTGTGGAGGCCAGGCATAATACTGAGAAAAACTATATATTTACTGAAGGAAACCATAGCAGCAATAAGCTTATTGAAATCGTAAGTCTGTTAGGTACATATCACTTCTTTGTGTTTTTAAAATCTTTCATTTTGTAACTTTTTTTTTCATAATTATTTTTTATGTCCGCATTTACACACCATGAGGCTAGAGTTAATAAAAATTACACTTTAAATTTGACTCATATAGATTTGATTCAAAACTGGCTGTTATTTTGTTCTTTTGAATTCTGTACAATAAAACAGTTTATTACCCGTGTTTCTGTCCCATATTTTGTTATGACATTAAGGGGGGCATCAGCACAATTTTTTTCCACTTAAAGCACTGAATACAGGCGTCACAACGCTACAGGGTGTGTAAGTTGTAAGGGCAACACAAGATCCCACTAAGGGACAGGAGGGAAGGGGGATAAAGATGGCTGAGGTGATTATCAAATGTGGGCTCATCTGATGCAGCACTGTGAACTGAATCATTCCAGCTGATCAGCAGTGACTGCCCGACTGGAAAGACTGGAACAGTAAGAACAAAGTCAAACTTCAACTATTTAAAAATATGAACAAAGAAAATGAGCTCGTTGACCTATTTTGAAGGGG